>NC_089844.1:145117992-145312992 GCF_035609145.1 Eleutherodactylus coqui
ATAGATAGATAGATAGATAGATAGATAGATAGATATGAGAGAGATAGATAGATAGATAGATAGATAGGAGATAGATAGATAGATAGGAGATAGATAGATAGATAGGAGATAGATAGATATGAGAGAGAGAGATAGATAGATATGAGAGAGATAGATAGATAGATAGATAGGAGATAGATAGATAGATAGATATGAGATAGATAGATAGATATGAGATAGATAAACGATATTAATCAGCGTTTACCTCTTGCATCTTTTTGTTCAAATTATTCAGTATCATGAATGTCTGCTCAGAATCCTTTGTCCCCATACTACTGATGAGCATCTCTGTTTTGCTTTTATCGTTGAGCACACCTTCCGCAAGAATCAAGTCAGCTGTCTGCTCAGACGACGTTACGCCTAATAATTGCATCTGTGAACAGATGAAAATTCACAGCATTGAAGACTGTTTTATGCTTTAGAACATTTTACAATATGTAATGGAAACTTAAGTTAAGAAAGAATATCTTGAATCCAGAAATGAAGACGGCAAAGTAAAGAAAAGGTCTTGAAATATCTCAGTTAAAGAGGTGTAGCTGATCGGTAAAACCCCTTCTGCAAGCAGTGGCATAAGGCTTCCTCTCCACGGCCGGGACGGAATATCGCTAGCTGCGTTGTGAATCCTGCGAGCGGAGAATCGCTATGATTCTCTCCTCATGGACCTCGGGGCTGCACGTTCCATAGCAACACTATGGAAAGCGTTCACTGCATAACCCGCAGCCGGATAACGCAATATCACCCGTGGACAGGAGCCCTAATAAATAGGCTAATACTCACCTCTCCCCGCTGTGTCCTGCAGTGCTGCAACAGGGTTTCCCCTCCGGCATCACATCTGCCGCAGTCTGTTTACTGGACGTCACAGGCGCTGTAGCCAATAACAGCTCAGCGATCGAGCACCGGGCTCTGTTATTGGCTGCGGTGCTTGTGACATCTGGTAATAAGACTGTGGCTGGCTGACAATGAGGGGAGCACCGTGGGACACAATGGGAGCAGGGAGGGGTGAATATAAGAATCGTTCTGCTTGCAGAAGGGGTTTTACCAATAAGCTTGAACAACCCCTTTTACAAAAAGGTTGAGTTATCCAAAAAAGATAAAGTTCTAAATATTTCATGTCACCAATGGAAAATCTGGCATTGTCTACCCCTCCCCCCATCTGTCCCCATCCTTTAGGCTACGTGTCCACGGGCGTAGCAGTATCCCACGGCGGAGATGCAGGAGCCGGCACACGGATCTGAAAGATAGGCTGACCGCGGGGAATCACATGCTGCGAATTGCTTGCCACAAGCAGAGAATCGCAATGATTCTCCGCTCGTGGACGGGGCGGCTGCACTCTCCATAGCGTTGCTATGGAGAGCTTTCAACGCGTTCCCCGCGGCTGGATTATCGCCGCGGGGAACGCAATGCAAACTCGTCCGTGGACAGGCAGCCTTATAGGAGAGAAGACCCCTGTCCTTTTAAGCCTTCCCTCTACCTATGCAGAAAGGATTATTAATCAATCATAGATGAGACCTCCGTCTACTAGTAGTTACTACCTGCCTTAAAGAGACATAAATAGACACGCTGCAGAATCGCTCTGCGCAATTCAGCCCTTGAAATACGAGTCTGGGACGCCATAGCTTTTCTACAAGTAAAAACAGAACCAACTGCGCACCATTTACATGTGGATTTTCCCACCGCAGAATTCTTGTGGAATTGCTGTGGGTATTCCGTTGCAGAGTGCCCACAACAACTCTGCCATGTGTGAAGGGGGCCTTAGGGCGCCTTCACACTGGTGATAAAATCACCCGCGGGGGCGAGTGAAAACGCAGAATTATGAAACCAAGGATTTTCAATGGTTTCCTTCACATTTGCGATGTTTTCACTCATGCGACGTTGAAATAAAAAAAAAATCGTGGCATGTCCTATTTTTCTACATTTTGCGTTTTTTTATCTCCCATGTTTCCCTATGGGGCCTCTTTTTTATTGCATCGCAAAGCACAAACTTGCATCTTTTGCGCGATGTGATGTGTTTTTAACATTAGAAAGTCCTGTTAACTTTTGCATTAAAAGTCGCGGGAAAATCGTGTGAAAAAACACACGAGAAAATCAGAAGTGGCCGTAATATTTTTGCGAGAAAAAGCAGCGCTGATGCTCAAAAATCATGGGAAAAAAGCTGCATTTTTGTTGCAGTTCTGTCGCGGTGATATCGCGATCGCCAGTGTGAAGGAGCCATTAGGCCAGTTTCATACAGGCGACATCGCTACAAAGTGCATGTTTTCCAAATGTTTTTTTCACATGAGCGATATTTTGTAAGCTGCTACATTGCGAGAAAACAAAATCACGATATGCTTTATGCATACTTGCTATGTTTTGTAGCCCGTGTTTCCCTATGGAGCGTTCTCGTTTATCGCACCGCACAGCACGAACTTGCGATTTTTGTGCGCTTCGATTTTAACATTAAAAAGTTCTATTAACCTTCTTGCTATAAAATTACGCGACTTTATAGCGTGAGAAAATCCCCGGCATCAGCGACGCAATGACACATGTTCCCAAGAAAAAGCAATAGACCTATAGGGATAAAAAGATAGGGAGCAGACGGCCTATTCCTGATAAGAAAGCAGCGCACTATAGAGAAATGGCTTCATTAACATGACACAAACTGACAGGGGAACTATATGTTTCATGACGGAGGCGGGCGTTTCGTAAAATGTCAGCATTTAGCCGATCTCCACACGGGGCAGAATTTGCTGCAACTAATTGACATGCCGCAGACTTAGGCCTCTTTCACACGACCATATCTGTTTTTACGCTCGACTGATAGCTGAAAAAAATAAAAAAAATTGCATGAAAGGAAGAAAGACGCAATCAAGTCCCAAACTAAATTAGTGTTTTCTCATCCATTCACACGGGCCGCAGCAGCCTGTCGGTAAAAAGGTATTCTGCAGCGCAGAAATCCCTCGGTTGGCAGAAATTCTCGGAATGACTGCGGATGCTTAAATAGAGGCAGCTGACTTCTTGTCCCAACGCTGGACGCAGCTAAACTCCCTCCCCCTCCCTTTTTTTCCAGCTCCCATAGAAGTCTACGGGAGTCTCCAGCGTATCTTGTCGAAAGATAGGGGAAGACCTATATTTTCACCGTATAAAATCGGTCGCCGATGTCCTATACTCACGATTTTTTTTTACGTGCATAAAAATCACTCATCTGAATGAATACATTGGAATCCAATGCTTGAATTAGTTAAATACGTGCTATGTTCATGCGCAAGACGTACGAAATCAGAATAGGCTGCGTGGGATTTTGCGTGAACAAAAAGTGCGCACAAAATACTCTCATGTGAAGTAACCCATTGAAACCAATGGCTTCTATTCACTGCGTTATTGCGTGCACAATACGCTGCGCAAATTCGCCCATGTGACATCGGCCTCAAAAGTGTTCCCAAAACTCTAGTTCTTACGCCCACCTCCCCCCCAATAGGTGATGGAATTATTTGTCGGTGCCTCAGACATTGCCACAGGTGTTTATGCTCTAGGATATCCTGAAAACATGACCTGTTGGGGGCCCTGAGGACTGAGTTTTCTGTATGGCAGTTGAATCTGAGGAAGCTCCGGGTTGGGGCGAAAGGCGTAGATTCCATCAATCTGGTCAATGTAAATAAAGTCAGTGTGTGTTTTAGCATAGCGCACTGGAGTAACGCTCCCAAATCCCTATCTTTTTGCTCAGGTTTCCTGCATTCACTCTACAGCATCAGGTTTCCTGCATTCACTCTACAGCCTCTCATTGGAAGCACAACTAGCAAAGGTGAGCAATTGGCAATTTGCTACCACCTAGTGCTAGAAACTGGTAATGCACATGTAGTACTACCTCTGCTCTCTTTTTTTCTTCCTTCTATACGGATCATTTTTCAATTAAACTATGAGAAAAAAAGAATACATTCGCACGGGGCAGAACTAGTGCGGAATTACTGCAGTGGCAAATTCTGCAGCAGTTCTGCATCCACAGCAGAGTCAGAATCGGCAGACACAGCGCTCCTCTTAACTTGCATTTTTTCATACTATCAGCGCAGCCTTTCTCCTAGTACCCGTCAGCATGCAGTGAGTGCAGTGCCAATAGTCAGATGATCGGAAGTGGCGCAGCATTTTTGCCCCCTGTGAACATACCCTTATGGCCCTTTTAGACAGAACAAGAGTCTCAAGATTCTCGTTTACCCGAGCGTGCGAGCTGGTGACATCATCACCAGCTCGTTTGTGCCCGGGCAGCCTGTTCAGACTGAACTTATGAGAATGATGCTTATTGAGAACCGCGCAGTTCTCATTCTCATTCACACAGGCGATCACACTTTTGCCGTGAGAAAATTGCTGCAAAATCACGTCTTTGTTCCCACGATTTTTGAGCATCAGCGGTGCTTTTCTTTAGAATAATCTCGCATCGCTGCCGCCCCCGATAACATTTCAAATATTTGTTATGGCAAAAGTCAGTGTGACTTTTTAGTGGTAAAATTGCATCGCAACGCGCGTTCGCTGCGTTACAATGCGATAAAAAGACAGCCCCATAGGGAAACAACAAAAAAAAAATCGCACGCCTCAGAAAGAAAGAGCATGCTGCGATTTCCTCTCAACATCGCATCAGTGAAAACACCAATAATGGGAAGGAAACCGTTGTAAATCATTGGTTTCCTAATCTGTTTTTTACTGGCTATCGCATCAGGCAAAAATTGCGCAATTTTCTCACCAGTGTGAACGCACCCTAATCGTTCCTTATCTCACATTTTTGTGCCGGCTGAAGTGGACAATAAGAGAGACCCTCACAATTGGCGTTCGGCCGGTGGCTCACGTGTAAACTGAACGATTATCATCCACTTTCATTTTTTGAATGATTTTTTGAGCGCTAATGAATCCGTCAAAAAACAGCTTTTCGAAATTCTTCAGAAGTTCAGCCCTGTTCCCCTCCTTCTGTTCTCAACTGGCTGCAGCAGGAGCCTCCCCCTACTGCTCTCTCTCAATAGGAGACTAGATTAAACCCCATCGCTGCATTGTTTGTGCGCCAAAACTGTGCTCTTTTAAAGTGGTGGTCCAAGATTACTAAAACATCGCTCCTTCCTCCAAAAACAGCGCCACATACAGTTGTATGCGCTACTTCAGCTCAACACTATTCACTTACATAAAGCGGAGCTGCAATACCAGACACAACCCATGGACAGGTGTGGCGCTGCAGACATGTAGGTCTAAACCTGAATAATTCCTCTCTAAATGGATACTAGAAACAATTTCTATACTTACTACAAAATAAAAATTACTAAAAAGTACACTTACCGCTTCGCCATCACGTAAACGTAATCCTGTAATTACATTTGCAACAGTTATTGTGTTTATGAATGATCCAAAAAGCCTTCCAGAGGATTCCAGGCTGTTTTCTTCACTCTCTTCACTCATGGGGCAGGGAGCTGTAAATGTGGGATAGTTTGTTATTTTATGTTCTTACACATTGGTATCAGTAGATAGATATATTCTATACGTGAAGTTTAATGCATCGCTGAAGGGTGTGGAGGCCGGGGGGCATGTGTGTGGGGTACAGGGGCAACAACTAGCCTCCTCACCTTGGATACAAGATTTTGGTACAGGGCTAAGGCGGCATATTAAATCCGATGAATGAAAGCCTAGCCGCTATATTACAGTCTACACAGACCTTACCTGCATCTGATGGCTGTCTGTTGAGGAAGTCTAGTAACTCTGTGGCAAGGCCTGCTCTGGTTTCATCAGTAAATGTATTATATGCGTCACTGAGGGCTTTTACACTAAGGATGACAAATAAAAACAGGAATTATAAAGCAAAGAAAAAATTGCAGACACAGTAATTAGTAAAACGATCCATACCCACCATGAGTACTACAGCAGTATGTTCATAGGTAGTGGAAGTGCACAGATATCATAGTACGAGTTATGTGGATGAGCTTCCATAAAGTCTCATCCACACGCAGTGCGGATTTAGGGTGTGGATGCTCCGTACGGATTTTGCCCTTTTCAGTGCAAACGATCAAATCTGCAGAAAATCAGCAGCCTTTCCATACCAAAATCCCCGACAAAATCCTCTCCATGATGTGCACATTCGGCACATTCTGTGACTTGTGCCTGTACCGTTAAGCCAGTCTCACACACAAGGCCAGCAAAACGCTGCGATTTGAATTGCGTCATTTTGCCACGATTTTACTGTCGTTCTCGGACGCAGGTTACTGCATCCGACAGCGGTTTTTAATGCATTTCATCATTGCGATGGGTGATGAGGTGCGTTAATCGCGGTAAAATAGAGCAGACAGCACTCAAAAATCGAGGCACTAGAAAGCGCCCCGCATTGGAGCGCAAGACTGCGAGGCCCTATTGAAATCAATGGGAGCGTTATACCGCGATTACCACGGCATTCAAAACACCGTGGTAGTCGCGTTAAAAAACGGATGTGTGAGAGTGGCCTAACACTGATGCACTAAATGATGGCAGTAACAAAAGTCACAGGTGACCTGAATGCTCGCAGCAATATCGCAATCGCCCGTGTGAAACTGGCAAGGGGGGGGGGGGGGGCGTTCACAAGTAGCAGAAAAGGAGCATGTTTTCTGCGTGAAATTAATGAACATTTTGGTGGGGATCCCCAGCAGACATCTACTGAAAGGGTTAAATCAGCTGCGGATCTGCACCAAAATTCAGGTTAAATTGCGTGTAAACGGTACGGCGTTTGACATGAAAATGACACGGATTTTGGCATGGATTTTTTAATGCAGATAAACAGGAATGCGCCCTGAGGCCACTCCCACACACCGCGGCGGTAAAACACACGTTTCAAATACAGATGATGAGGTGCGTTTAAAAGCACTACAACCCGTGTAAATAGAGCCAACAGCGCTTGAAAAGCGTGGCGTTAAAAAAGCGTTGCATTAAAAAACTAGTCTGTGAGGCCCCCTCGCAATCAATGGGAGAGTTTTACGGCGTTTAGCGTGGCATTGGAAACGTTGCGTTAAACGCTGTAAAAAGCGCTGTACGTGAGAGCGGCCTTATAGTACTTCCCCTCCCCCATCACACAGAACGCCCCTTATAATTCCCCCCTCTATCACACAGGTTGCCCCCCCTGGTTCTCCAGTCCCCCTGCCACCTCTCATGCCACACTGTCTGTTACATTGTATGTGAGTTCCGCCGGGGGTCCTGCAGTGCGGCGCTCACAGGTCAGACCATGGTGACTGCTGGGCACAATAGAAACAATTATATTTTACTGACCGCACAGTTCATACAATCATCTGGTCCTCCGCATGGGGCGGGCGGCATCTCCTGCCTCATAACACAGCGCTTACTCCCCATCAGAGGGGAGGAGTCTCAGCCGGGACGAGGAGGAAGCGCTATGTATAACCAAGCAGGATATACTACCCACGCCATGTGGAGGACCGGATCACAGCTGTGTGGTCAGTGAGCACAGCTTGGTCAGAGGGGTCTGTGGCCCCGTTGGCTTGGGGGCCCGCTCACACTTGCGACCCCTATAGTTACGCCAGTATCTATCATTGGAAAGCTTGTTCAAGCAGCCCAGTAGTCCACCATTTTATACCACTCTAGAATGAGAAATCTAATTAATATTGATTTATGCAGATTGGGGGAAATATAGCCATGCTTATGTAAGTTGCCCCTATGACTTCCCCTATTCTCCTTGGGCTAGGTCTACACTACAAATTCTTTACTCTTTAGCTGCCCAATAGTGTCATTGGGTTAATCGGTTAATAGAATGTCAATTCACGCTCCAACCACCAAGATATATCATTCCTTGTCCCCCATGAGCAGGTATTACAGTACTTACGCCGCAACGTAGCAATTGCAATCAGCAGAAGCCAAAATCATCTTAAGCATCTCAGGTTGGAAGCAGTACATGAAATACTGCAGCTGCTGGAAATACATATCCCATTCACTTGAGGTGCTGTATTTGGCGGTGTCAGGCATTGTCTTATCGATGATCGTGCCCAGCATAGTGGCAGCAGTTACTTTCTCCATAGACATTTTATTGGTCTACAAGACAACAGGATAGTGTGAGAAGATACATCGCCTTGTAAAACACTGCAAGGACATAGGTTGGCTCAACTGAAAAAAATTGACCAAAATGGTTCCTCAAAGTTTTCAGGTATAATAAAGATCTACTTTACCTGGTTGGCTGTATTGAAAGAGTTAATGAATTTCGTCATGTCTTGAGAGTTGAAATCCTTCATTCTGGCCGCCACTTGACACATAGCTTCATTGTCCATAGTGTTCTCTGCAGTGAATGTTCCTATTTGGGTGGGGCTGAGACTGCCAAGGATTTGAGCCTAAAATAATACAAAAGACACTTGGAACATCTAGAGAATGAACCTGTGAGAAGGAGAGGTAGGTGGACTGGGAGCTGACAGAATGTACTTACAGGTACAATGTTTGTGTTCCATATTATGAATGCATGTGTGTCTACAAATACTGCAAACTCAGCAGCGTTTCTTCGTAACCACTCTAAAGCGCTGTCTGTTGGCAGCCCGCAACGTACACCTGAAAAATATCACTTCAATCAGTTATGCATGTCATGTAGGACCCTCTCCCTCTCTCTCTCCCGTCTGCCCACCGCAGACTTACCATTTTGCGCAGGAGTATTATCTAACTGACGTGCCATAAATGCGGCTGAATCCATTCTGGTTTCTTCTGTCATTTTATTATATGCAGCGCTTAAGGACTTTACTCTGCAAAAAACACCATTAGCCGATGGGCGTCAATACTTGTTACAAAGCAGCTAGTCAAGTTTGGCGTCTAAAGTTGGCTATTTTTCCAAAGGCTTAATTTCAAAATTGTTCCGTTTGACTCTATATCGGACGTTTTTAATGGCGATTTCCAGACATATGAAGTCAAATGAAGCTACAGCTGCCATGTTATCCTTAAAGGGGCTGTGTGAAATAAGAAATAAAAGCTATTTTTTCTTTTCAGAAACAGCGCCACCTTTCTCAACAGGATGTGTCCAGTATTTCAGCTCAACTCCATTCCCTTAAATGAGGTTCATTTTCGATACCTGATACGGACTTTGGGGAAGAGTGGCGCTGTTTCTAGGTGGAAAGTAGTAGAGAACCAGCACAATGACACTCGTTTGATATCAAGTCTGTGTCAGTTGTCCTCATACAATCAACATGTAATTACGTTATATTAACTCACATGGTCTGATAAATGTCACAGGACAGTGGGAAAGGAATACCAAATAGATCCTCTCTAGTGATAAAAGGTAAGCAGAACTCCACGTTGCCCATAAAAAGACTCCATTGCTCTAGTGATAAAGTATTGAAGAATGCAGAGTACACCTCAAATGCATAACGTAACACCACTTTCAAAGATCCCTCCGAAATGATAAACCCTTGGGCCTGCAATACAATAAAAGTGCATATAGTGAATAAACTAATAAAAAAATATGACAGTGTTGTCCTCTCACCTGCTCTCACATGTGGGTCACTATGGAGCTTCATAACCTTCCTCTACTATAGTCAGTAGCCCACGGAAATTACACATTACACTGATTTCAATGGGTATCATGCAGTCCTTTAGATGCCCTGTGGTGGCGCTGCAGGGAAGTTGAACATTTGCTGCTAGGTTCTCCCTTCAGACACATTGTGATCACTTTATTGTCAAGTGGCCCCATTAACAAAAAAGGATAGTGCAATGTGAACAACCCCTTTAATTCTAAATTCCCATTGAAACCTATCACGTAATCAGAACACTTTAATCAACTTTCTATGGTTAGTTCTGCAGTATTTATCAGTCACTTCTTTAACAGATTTCTTATGTTTCAGGAAAACCTACCGTAATGAATCCTTTTATTTGGCCCAAAAAGTCTCCCATTTTGTCTGTTGTAGTAATGCGCATACAGATGTCCTCCATTTTCGCGCTGTCCGCCAGCGCTCCCGTTTGAGCAACAAGTTGTGCACATTGGGCACCAGTGAGGGAATCGATAGCCTGAGTCTAGAGAACAAATCATGCAAAATACAGGATTGTAATCTGACATTGAGCTTCATTGAAATTCTTTATAGCCGCATGCAAAGCGGTCTAGTATCCAGAGTACAGCTCTCTGTACAGTAGAGGGGAGCTCTGTGATGGACCACAGTCATCTTTATATTTTATACATGACATAAATGGAAGGGTATTTACCGCATTGAATTCAGGATTTACTTCCATATATTCGGCAAGTGATGCAAACGGTCTAAATGCTCCATACCAATAGTTCACGAATTCACTGCTGTTTCCAGATTCCATGCCACAAGCAGATCCTGGAAAATGTCATTTCAAAAAAACTCTAAGTGGCAGGAAATTTATAAATCATAACATACCGTGTTTTCCCAAAAATAAGACAGTGTCTTATATTAATTTTTGTTCAAAAAGGTGTAACTTTTTTACATGTATAGCTGTCTGGACACTATTTAAATTGACTTTTTTAACTGTTAGCAGGGCTTAATTATGGAGTAGGGCTTATATTTCAAGCCTCCTCAAAAAGCCTGAAAAATCATTTTGCGTCCTCAAAAATTTTGGAAAATCTTACTTTCAGGGTATGTCTTATTATCAGGGAAACAGGGTAGATGGCATGCCATCGATCCCAATCCAATGCCCTGCCCCCTGGAGTATTGGAAAATAGCTGATTTTAGGTCAAATATAGATGGAGTTGACAATTCTTTGACTTCTTATTACATTTGTGGGTACATTGGCCTAAACCAGTGGTCTCCAATCAGTGGCTGTTGCAAAACTACAACTCCCAGCATACCCGGACATCCGTAGCGTCTCAGGGCCGGCCGGGAGTTGTAGTTTTGTAACACCTGGTCAAAAACCAATGGGATTCAGGGGAAACAGCCAGTTCCAATGGCATAATACTTAAGATTGGTGTGATGTTAATATATTACCTTTAGTGTTTTTCTGATCCAAGTTAAACTTTCTGATTTCTTGACTTATGGCCGTCTTTAGCTCCTCACTCAGTATGTCAAAGTTTTCAGAGCAACCTGCAACCCTACACAAGGAAAAGTGCGTATCCTTAGTCTCTATGCACACAGTTTTTCAGTCCGCTTTTGAAGCGATATTTCGGCCTGACAATTGGATGGAAATAGCACCCATTCATTTGAATTGATCTTTGCACATGTTTTTTTTTACTCGGATGAATAGCTTGAGTAAAAAAATGAATAAATCACAACATGCCGAATTCTCGTCTGATTTTCGGTCAAGAATAGTACATGGCAATGTGCGGCGTTCAGCACATCGGACAGCACACAGGCGGGATGTCCGTGTGCAGACTGATGCAAGTTACACCTGAGAATCTTGGGCACAACGTATTATTCAGCCGTGTGCATGTAGCCTTAGCATGGATGAGCCCTGCTTTGGGCTATTCTTTACAACAGAACGGACTTAGTAAATAGGGACAAAAACTTACAGGTATTTTTGAGACTCGCAGTCACCGACTGACAGGCCGTTAAAAAATTCCGGAGAAATACCGGATATATATACTGGAGCGTTATCGTCAAACCAGAACTTGTAGTCGTCAGCAGTTCTCAGATCACCAGGTAGCTTACTTGTGAGAACGTCAGCTAATAGAAGTGTGGTTGGGGGATTTAGTTTCACGTTTTGCTAGGGATGAAAACAGAAAGATAATATGATACATTCTATACAAAAGATGTTCAGTCCAGCTTATCCAATTAGTGTGTGCAAGTGCTAGACAGTACAATATACACAGGAGTGATAAGAGCCCAACTGTATGCAATAACTAAGGCTGCTCTAAAATGTGTGTCTGGATCATAGGATGGATTTTATGGAAACCTTCAAGAAAAAACACAAGTTTTAAAGTTTAGACCACTGAATGCTGGATTTCTCCTTTTTCTTATGCCGTATGCTACGCTATATCTTCCAAAGGAAGGGAGGAACAGGTATTTCCCAGTCTGGGGAGTAATGGCAATACGATGCATTAAACCTCCTCAACAGACCACCTCTTTGTGAAGACCAACCCCGCTAAGGTCAGAGTTTGCTGTGACAAGTTTGTAGTTCCATTACTTTCTATGTATATCAGCTACTCCTTTGAGAAGACCGCTCTTCCAGAAGACTCTATGTCCCTGCCGTTTCTCTTATGACCATTGTATACATGTATTCAATCATACCTGTTTTGTCAGTGTTGTACACTCAGCAATGAAACCACGGAGGTTTTTCATGTCAAGTTCATTAAGTTGTACCATAACCTCGGATGTTTGAATTAGATTATCTGCAGTGAATCCGATTAATATTTCAGCCAATTGTTTTCCATTGCACATTCCGAGGATGTCAAACTATTGGACAGGAGAATCAGAAAATAACATCTTACAACTCATATTAAGACACTTAATTAGATTCTCAAAGCATTGAGTTATTCGCAGGCTACAGTTCAAGGCTGGCAGCAATTTTAGGACCAATGTTAGAATCTAATGGCCACGACCTCAGGCATGTTCTGTATATGTAAAGCTAGACAGTAAACCTACCGGATTCAATTCACCGTAAATCATTCGCAAATCATAGAATGACATATAGTTGTCAAATCCATAGAATCCTCCCATAAAGGACATGCTGTCGGTGTACAAGCTTCCACAGGTATCTACAGGACCATGAAGCAAATGGTTAATATCACATGTTTTCTTCTATTTTAGCTTATAGTATAAGTAGTTATATCAGGTCACCTGAGGAGCCACTTTTTTTGTCTAAGCGAATAGTATACATTTTTTGTGCGATAGAACTGCAAATTTCATCAGATAAGTCTGCAATGACACTGCCGAATGCCGGAAACCTGAGGAACAAGATAAACAATGAGCGGTACAATTTTATTTACTATTTTACATCTTTCATGCGTTTTGGTTTCGTTCACTTATTTGGACTCGCACGTCAAGCCTGAATTATACAGGTCAGGTATTGGGACACTAGGCCAACAACATTCAGCTGCCTCTACCCCAATCTTGGCTCTTTTCCTCCAAGACTACCTGTATTGGTTGCATAGAGTTCATCAACCACTCTTGTGGGGAGCACCTCCAGAAGTTATGACATCTGTGACGTAAGTGCTATTAATCGTAACTGTATGTTGTTTTCGTATGACATCGTATAGCATAGTTATTACATTACTGTATGAATGGAGCCGCTATTTAGTCACTGTATGGCCTCACGTCCACGGGCGGATCAGATTTCGCATGCGGATTTCCGCAGAGGGAGACCTGCAGAAACCATTTGCGGGAGTAATGGTTTTTCCACGCAGATGCACTGCAGATCATCCACATGGGAAACAATCCACAACTCCACCTCCCAGCCTTTTCCCCATCTCCCTAATTGATTTTAACCTTTAAATCCGCAGTGCACTGTGGATGGTCCGCACCCATTGACTTTTATTGAGCCCGTCTGCACGGAATCCGCACTGAAATGGAGCGTGCTACGATCTGTTTTCTGCACCAAACGGTCCGCAAATTAAATCCGCATGCTTAAGTTCAGTTACAGGCGTCACTGCTTCCCTATGGGCGCATTGAATTGCGGATCCACAAGTCAAATCCACCCGTGGACATTGGGCCTAAGTCAGTATTGTTTAAGCACTCTATGATGCCACTTATGCACTATGCAGTACATTATCTTTGCAATGGATGGTGGTGGCAGTACCGAATGCGTTATTATTTAGACAACAGCGTGTAATTGTTATTTCGGCACCATATGATATATTTGTACAGTTTTATATGGTTATTTGCACAATGTCTGATAGCACATCATAGAGAGTGGCACCAAGAGAAGGAATCCCAAGTAGCATCATCCACCTTATGGTGTACCCTGGTGGTACTCATATTGCAAGAGTGTATCTGAAACTAAAGAACCATAGTATGTGTGTATATATATATATATGGACTAATACTCACATTACAACATATAGATCGCAGGACATGTCATTGGGGATTAAATCCACGCAATCCTCATTAGTACCGGGAAGGAACATTTTAAATATAGACCCGAACTGTGCAATCTGTTCTTGGGTCATTAAGTTTAGATTTGACACAAACATTGTAAAGAAGGTGGTCATGCATTTCTCCCTCACTTCGGGTGTCATTTTTGAGCTCCCCTACAATGGAAAGATCTTAGCATTATTCCGGATGCTGTTTATTATGAAGTTTCTAAGGATCCATTATTACATGAGAGTAGAACTGTTACCTCTGTATAACGTGCATTAGCCTGCATCATAAATTCGAACATCTCTCTGATAGATACCATGTTGTTCGGTCCTCGCAGAGAATCCAACACAATATTTGTTTTAGTAAGATTTTGCATGACGTCTGAGCTGACAAAATAATCCGCCTTCTGCATGGTGCTCAGTGCATTGATGACTGAAAGCTGGTAGGTGAAGATACATCATATTTGCAGTTAATTGTTTTTTTTTTTTATTTCAACATATTTTTATTGGTTTTATGTTGCATATATAACATTACGTTAACATATTATGAAAGTGGTGTGATGTTCACATCACCGGCTTAATGTTGCAACTAATAAAGAAAAGACAAGAAAAACATTATGATAATGTGTGCGTTATCTTCTGATAGTTGACAGACAAGGGGAGGTATGATATACGGGGAGGGCGGGGAAGGGGGGGGGGTCCAGGTTAGTGCCTTTTGGTTGTCCCACTACTCGAGGTATGAGTTGGCTACTCACAGTTACCGTCTTGTAGCCACCTGGTGATTAGAGGAGAGTTACGTGCGTCTATCCAGATTGCCCAGGTGCGGTAGAAATTCTCGGCTCCGGTTGTATCTTCCTGTGATCTTATTCTCTCTAATCTTTCGATCTCGTCTAAAGCCCCAACCCATGCGCATCTAGGGATTTCTGTGTCCTTTTTCCAGAATCTGGGTATTACTTGCCTCGTGGCCATTATGAAAAATTTCAGCAGGCCTTTTTTGAGTGAGTGGGCGCCAAGTGGGGGGAAGGATAGAAGTGCCACCTCAGGTGTCAGGGTCAGTGATTCCCTGCACACCCTCTCGTATAATTTTCCCATGTCTCGCCAGATGGGTCTGATTATGGGGCACTCCCACCATATATGTAGCATCAAGCCCACTTCCCCGTGGCATCGCCAGCACATATTTGAAGCCGATGGGAATAGAGCGTGGAGCCTCTCTGGTGTCATGTACCATCTTGACAAAATCTTAAAGTTCAGCTCCTGCAGCCTACTTGCCACCGACATCTTATGGGTGTGCTGGAAGGCTCTGCTCCAGAGCTCTCCGGGAAAGGATCTACCCAGGACCTCCTCCCATGCGGCAACCCACCTGGGAGTGTGACCACCCAGCTTCTCCTCCAGTAGCTGGCTATATAACATTGACACGGTATGCTTGGGCGCCTCCCCTCTGCTGCATAGTTCCTCAAACGGGGTAAGGTTTAGGTTCCACCCCCGTTCCGGCCTCACTTTTCCTAGGTAGCTACGAACCTGCAAATATTGCATCCATGAGCCCGAGGGAATTCCTCCTGTCCCCTGTATAGTCGCCAGGTCTCGTATGCCCCGGGTGTCCACCACCTCCCCTATCCTAGCTTCTGTTCCATTGGGTAGGGCAGTTAATTGTTTTTTAACCTTTCTGCGGATATCCATCAGATCTAAATGTATGTATATCCACCCCACTGACCCACTTATAAGTATAATAATGCACTCAACAGTCATATTCTCAATTAACTCATTCAATTTAAATGCATTTTTATTCCACATTAAAGGCTCCTTCACACAGCTGAATTTGGGCGCGTAAAAATTTACGTGTGCAATACGCAGAGAATAGAACCCATTGATTTCAATGGATTCGTGCACATTTCCATTTTTTGCTTGCACCTTTATCGCGTGCACAAACGAGTAGAACGCGGTCTATTTTTGTTTGTTGTCAAGGTTCCCCACAGAAGTCTATGTGAGGTGCGTAATACGCTGCGCAATTCCATGAGATAAAGAACACATCTGGAACTTATTAGGCCATTTAAATGGGGGCGTGTGCACAGATGAACATGTCCTGCGAGCGCAAAAAGGACTATAAAATACGCCAGGCCTGGTTCACAGCGCAAATAAGTTGCGCTGAGTCACACGGAAAAACGCATATGACCGTGTGAAACCACCCTAAGGCTGGATTCACACGGCCATATTGTAAGTTGCGAGAATCTCAGGCAAAACTTGCATCAGACAGCAAACAGACACTCATCCGTGTACTGTCTGATCTACACGGACAGTGCCCATTGCATGTTCCAATCGCATCCATAAAAGCAGACGAGAATAGGACATGCAACAATTTTTTTTTTACACGGGCCATCACTCTGCTTATGCACGAAGCCCTATAGGCTATAATGGGGCCATCTGCTGTCCATGGAATACATAGACAGCATAGGGCCTGAAATCACAGCCCTAATAGAGAGTGATTCCATATTCAGGACCCTATGGATATGCCATAAAAGTCAGAAAGGTATGTTTTCTATTCTAGCCCTCACCACCCCTGGCCCAGCTGTACGAGATGGTCGGGGTTGGCTGGATCACAGAAACAGCCAAGTGCGGCTGGAGATTGCAGTTTCCACAGCTCCCATAGAAGTCAATGAGAGTTATGCAGGCAGCATAGCGCAGCAAGCTATGCTGTTCCTTTAACTCCCAAGTTATAGAAACAAAGTAGCTTGCTGTGTTATACTGTATGTGTAACTCGCATTGACTTCTTTGGGAGTTATGCAGACAGTATAGCCCAGCCCCAACTTGGTTGTTTCTGTAAACTCAACCATCCAGCCCCCTCACATGAAGCAGTGTTGCCATCACAGCCATGTTTGACTAAGATGGGAACAACCTTTTCAAAGATTACAGCTGATCACTGAGGGCTCAGTCAAACAAGCGGAGATCTGCACCGCGTGTGGGAAAAAATCCACATGACCACGTCCATTGCCACCTATGGCCGCCTGCAGACGGCCGGGTCGAATCCGTCTGCGAGATTTCTCACAGCGGGACCCAACCAGAGCCCCTGCAGAGACCAGCGCGGCACTCACCTGCTCCCACGGCTCCGGATCTTTCATGGGCTGGCGTCCGGGGAGTGACATTTCTGTGCGGGTGATTTGTTTTCTGCATGGGATTTCGTGCAGACAAATTCCGTCCGTCTGCCTACGATTGCGTTTTCTAACGCAATCCTATGGCAGCTTCCATGGGTGGAAATTCTCCGGAAAATCCCACTGCAGAATTTCCGCCCGTGTGCAGGGGGCCTAAATGTTCTATCTTTGGTAGGTGCTGATTTTTGCCCGCATACGTGGTGCATTTTTTTTTCCACGCGGAAAAACACGCGGATCTCCGCTCGTCTGACCGAGCCATGAGGGATTTGTGATCAGCTTATCAATTGAAGACCCGCTAACGAAATAGGTGGTATCCAAAGCAGACTGCCCCTTTAATATTCATCTTAGGGTGGGTTCACACGAGCGTGTTTTTGTGCGTACTTAGGTCCGTACTTAGGTGCGCACCTAGGTATGAGCAAAAACACGTGTGAACACAGCTGGGTGCTTGTTGTCAATGGAGCCGCGGCTGCTGCCGGCGGCTCCCTTGAAAACAATGGTCTGCCGGCACCCCTGCATTCTTTTTCAGGGAAGGGCTTTACATATAAGCTCTTCCCCGAATAAGAAACATTTTAGTGTAAAAAAAAACAAACAAAAAAAACCTTACCTCTCCGCCGCTGCCGTGACCCCCGCGGGCATGAAGAACACATCTTCCGCATGCGGCAGATGTTTCCTTCACCTCCGCTAGTTAAAAGAATTCCCTGCTGCTACATCTGCCACATCTGTGGCTGAGCCCCGGCAGGTGAGTATTGTTTTCCTTTTTGTTTTTTACACTATTTTAAATGGCTTTTCAGGGAAGGGCTTACGAAGCCCTACCCTGAAAAGCCATTGACGGCCACTGGGCTCAGCGGCGACTTCTGGCGCTGTCCCCGGCTCTATAGTTCTCAGCTATCAGCAGCCGGAGATTTAAAATCCCCACCTGCTGGTAGCTCTGATTGTGCTTGGCTGAAGCGCTCAGCCAATCACAATTAGAGCTACCAGCAGGCGAGGATTTTAAATCCCCGGCTGCTGATAGCTGAGAACTACAGAGCCAGGGACAACGGCAGAAGTCGCGGCTGAGCCCCGGCAGCTGAAGTGAGGTGAGTATGCTTTATTTTTTTAACACTACTTTTCTTGGATTTTCAGGGAAGGGCTTATGTTTAAAGCCTTTCCCTGAAATCCATTGACGGGGTGCCACAGCAGGATCTGTTCTTCATGCCCGAGGGGGTCACGGCAGCGGTGGAGAGGTAAGGTTTTTTTTGTTTGTTTTTTTTAACACTAAAATGTTTCTTTTTCAGGGAAGCGCTTAGATGTAAAGCACTTCCCTGAAAAAGAATGCAGGATGCCGGCAGACCATTGTTTTCAATGGAGCCGCCGCGGCTCCATTGAAAACAATGCATGCATTCCCAATGGTGGACGCATGTCCTATCTTTACAGGCACGCACCTGAAAAGTACGGACATGTGCACACACCATAGGGAATGCAATGTTGTAAATACACACTCGTGTGAACCCACCCTTACAGATAGATTACTCTTTAGCTTGACCCCTAGTGCGATGTGATATCACAGTGTTCCGTGCTATCAGGGAGGTTTATTTACACTTTGAATCGCTTTTAGCTTTCATTGGGTTACGATAAGAGAACTTTCTGAGCCATGCTATCACAATCAAGGTAAAATTTGCCCCGTCTGTAATTCATTATTATTACAGCAGAATGACTTACTGCGTTAAAAGTTGGATAAACCTGAAACACAGTCTCCATTTCCATATCATTAAAGAATTGCATGCACACACGGTTCTTCCATTCTTCTGCTGTATCTGAACTTCTGACACATCCTGAAAGATATCAAACCCAACAGTGAGCAACTTATATAAACAGTTAGAATTTTTTTGCATTTAGCTCTTCCAAATGATCGCAACCACAAAGATATGCCAACAAAAATGTTTAGCCCAAGAGTCTGGAAGGTGCGCTATAGCTGATACGTGAATGTTCCACTAACACAACATGCCGTTTGGAGATAGTAATTCACCACAACATTTACCTTGGAGGTTTTTATCTTGGAGACGCTGAAGAATCCAGTTTGCCATCATGCTTTTGGTTTCATCACTCATGCTAGAGAATTGTTCGTTTAATGGTATTACCCTGAAAAGAACAAAAGAAAAGACATGAGGGTCAAAGAACAGTGTTCCACGAAAGCAAGGCAGCCACCTAAATTAAAAGGGTTGTACAGAAATAGAAAACCATAGCTGTTTTCTTTCAGAAATAGCACCACTCCTGTTCATGGGTTGTGTTAGGTATTGCACCTCAGCTCCATTGAAGTCAATGAGCTACAATAGCAATAAGCAACAAGATAAATCCATAATTTACCATTCACTCACATAACTCACTATTATTTCAGAATTAAAGGGCTGTCCAAGACCAAAGTCGAATTTCCAAATAACCATAAATCATCACACTGTACTATAGTAAGTCCATCCATGATCTTTCCTTCTGACTTTCTGCTCTTCATTCTGAGGAATCCCCTGTGCACAGTTTACATCCTATTTGCAACCTTCCTGTATACTGCTTCAGCTACATTTCCCATAATCCCCTGCAGATGCATCTCAGACAGCGTAGTATTCTCCTCTCACATCTTCTGACTGCTAAACCTCGCCGACTACACACATGATTATCTTGTTTCCCGCGCTGATTCCACTGTAGTTGATGATAGTGATTACAGCCGCAGTCCAGTTAGCAGTACTATTCTGTACTAAGATGACAAACTCCCAGTGTGAATCAATCAGATGAAGCCATCTCAGCCGCCCTGATGAGATTTAAAACCACTAGGTGGCAGCAAAGTGCATTAGATAAATATTAAAGACTCATCAGTAGTTTCTGAGATGCAAGCTATTAGGCTGGGTTCACATGGGGCGGATTTGCTGCAGAAATTCCGTCCAGAATTTCGCTGCGGCAGATCCACCTGCGGACGCTAATTTTGGAATTAGCCAGCCATGTGGACAAGATTTCTCAGAAATCTCGTCCACAGAGGACGATGAATCCGCTGCGGCAAAGCTTGCAGAAACCGGCGCTGCCGCGCGGATGCGCTAGCCGCAACATGTTTATCTTTCTTCTTCTTCCGCTGCGGTCGAGGTCTCCTCTATGGGAGTGCTGGCCGTAGCAGAAGAGCGAGCGGCCAGACCGCTTCAAAACTCGTGGCTAAGTGCCACGAGTTTTGAATCAGCGCTTCTACTGGTGGAAATCTCGCGTTTTTTCGCTGCGGCCAAACCGCTAGATTTCCATTGGGAGTCCGGCATGTGGGAACCCAGCCTTACTGTATAATGTAACTTCATAAGCCCAGGAAATCGCTGCCTAGTAAGCATGATTCTAATAGCATAGCTGAGCTCTGCCCTATCTAGCTTTAATTAAGGGGGTTGGACCAAGATTACAAGTTATTCCACTGAGACCCCCACCGATCTGGACAACGGAGATCCTGTGCACCCCCCCCCCCCCATCCTTTTTACTACAGGGTTTCTGCATCCCCAGTAGTGAGGAGGAAACTGAAGGGAGTGTTGGTTGCACAAGCACACTAAAACTCCCTTCACTTTTAATGGAACCACAAGCAAGCTCGGGTACTTCCCCATTTAAATGAATGGAGCGCCGCCCGCACATGCTTGGCCAGTGCCGTCACTGTTGGTGGAGAAGCGACCCCACAGTAACAAGTAGAGGGGGGCACTAGACCCTCGTTCTTGAGATCGACTAGGATCTCAGCTGTGAGACCCCAGCTGATCAGCAAGTTATCCAATTAGAGAATTTGTAATCTTGGTACAACCCCTTTAAAAGCCAAATATTAAACCACCCCAACCCCAACATGTTTCACTGCATCTTCAGGGGACTGGGGCAGACAGGGGCAGATTCCCTGGGTTTATGAAGTTACATTATACTAGCTTGTAACTGAGACACTACTGATGAGGGAGGAGTCTCCAATATGTATCTAATGCACTTTGCTGCCACCTAGTGGTTTTTATTCACTGGAATGATCCCTTAAAATGTAACTTTTATTTAATTAATTAAAATATGGTGCCCCATACACATAACGAGAAAGACAAGACAACATAAAGAAGGATATGGATTGCTGGTTATGTGCCTCTATGGATGTGCAGGCAACTTGATTTATCAATCAACCAGATCCAAATATCACTAAGAAAATACTGGCAGTTTAGAGAAGCCAGCTTCCAAACTTCTAAGGGTTAGGAAAAGTCCATTTACAAGTTTCGTATTTATAGAGATACAAGTTTACTAGCGAAATACTGGCAGTTTAGAATTGCCAGCTTATAGACTACTAAGGGTAAAACGAGTCTATTAGTAAGTTTCGTATTCTAGAGATTCTGGTTCAAATTCAGGTTCAACGCGTTTCGGTCAGTTGTATGACTCATCAGGAACCAATTATTTATGTGGTAAGTACTGGATATTACTATGATCAAAGTAGTGCAATAAGAATATACGTGTTGTTTTTCTCAAAATTATTCGTCGCACTAACCCCAAAGAAAATATAATGAACTAGCAATAGGATGCTGATGTATCCTTCCCTTTAAGCTACAATAGGAGATGAGGCCTGGAGTTAGACACACTTTAGATAAAGGTAGTGGTCTAATCCTATGAGGTAAGAGCCCCAAAGAGTACACTAATTCCTTCAGTACTCTACAGAGTGCTAAGGCCCCGCACTAAGACCTAATAAAAGTCCAAAAAATCTCCTACCATCAGGGCTAGAGATACTGCTACACCTTATATCTCTACCTCTCTAACCGGCTTTTGCTCCTAGCATTTTAATAGGGTCACTATCTTTCTCTATTAGTGCTATTATCTCTAGAACAGACCTCTTATCCTTTGCCTTATACTCACATTGGAGTATCTAGGCTCTTTCAATCATTTTTGAGGCTATTTCTATAGAGTTAAGCAGGGATTTATAGGAGATTTTTTGGACGTTTATTAGGTCTTAGTGCGGGGCCTTAGTACTCTGTAGAGTACTGAAGGAATTAGTGTACTCTTTGGGGCTCTTACCTCATAGGATTAGACCACTACCTTTATCTAAAGTGTGTCTAACTCCAGGCCTCATCTCCTATTGTAGCTTAAAGGGAAGGATACATCAGCATCCTATTGCTAGTTCATTATATTTTCTTTGGGGTTAGTGCGACGAATAATTTTGAGAAAAACAACACGTATATTCTTATTGCACTACTTTGATCATAGTAATATCCAGTACTTACCACATAAATAATTGGTTCCTGATGAGTCATACAACTGACAGAAACGCGTTGAACCTGAATTTGAACCAGAATCTCTAGAATACGAAACTTACTAATAGACTCGTTTTACCCTTAGTAGTCTATAAGCTGGCAATTCTAAACTGCCAGTATTTCGCTAGTAAACCTGTATCTCTATAAATACGAAACTTGCAAATGGACTTTTCCTAACCCTTAGAAGTTTGGAAGCTGGCTTCTTTAAACTGCCAGTATTTTCTTAGTGATATTTGGATCTGGTTGATTGATAAATCAGGTTGCCTGCACATCCATAGAGGCACATAACCAGCAATCCATATCCTTCTTTATGTTGTCTTGTCTTTCTCGTTATGTGTATGGGGCACCATATTTTAATTAATTAAATAAAAGTTACATTTTAAGGGATCATTCCACTGAATATATTCCATTTTCTTTATTTATCCTCCTGCCTCAGTGATTCGTCACCTAGTGGTTTTAAATCACATCATTTTGTAAACAACAGCATTGTATCTAATTAAGGGCCAATAAGAAGTCAATTTTATGGCGAATTGAGCATTTTGGACTAATATTGCTGCTATTTGTGTTTAGAAATTTGTTTATCACCCTGGATCAGTTCTTTCTGTATCTGAGCTGCAATACCAAACACAACCAGTCGACGGGTATGACAGCATTTTTGGAAGAAAGCAGCCATGTTTTTTTTCAGATTATAGCCCTGCATTGTATCCACTTTGTGGGTTCTAATCTCCCTCCGATTTATATTAGCCCTATAGCAGATGCAGTTTTGAGGATTTCTGCCTCAATAGGGTTCTTGAGTAAAGTTGAACTAAAAAAAATGACTGAAAGTAACGAGACATGGCCCTTCAATGATATATATGTCTGTTAATAGGGCCACATATATAGTATGGTCACATGACTTTATGTACCATGTATGAGTAAATTCTATGCTTGCATTACACTATAACCTTAGTTTATCGTTTCTGTGTAACAGTTCTAAACATACAGCCTTCACATCACTTACATCTCCTCCAGTGCGTCACAGTCAGAGATATCAAGCATCTCCAAAGTCTCCATAGTGAAGTAAGGTATGAGGTAGAAAAGGTTGGATTCTATCAAGTCTCTTTTTTGAGTTGCATTGTATGTTTTTATTTTGTTGCTTGCCATGGTGAAGAAACCGCCAAGTAGTATCTCTCCTGCAGCTTTGTTCATACTGATTCCACCTTGCTGAAGAAAACCGAACAAAAACATCTGTTAAATTCATTCTTGATATTCAAGACCCCATTAGGACAATATAGCGATACCATAGTAATGCAAGACTAGAAGACACTATTGTACCTACTATAAGTGGCATGGAACTATAAAATATCTGTCCACTTGCCCCTTTGCACTTTGATGCCATTTAGCAGCGTCAAAAGAGATCCTGTGACACATTTCCTTGGACCCTGACTGTAGAATGATATTTCTGGCGGGGTTTTCGTCTGAATCATTAATTGCTACTTTGGGGAGCAATTTAATGGCCATAATGGCTAGCTAAGCTTTCGTAGAACATCTTTAATTGCTGACATCAGGAGCTTTGAGAGGTCTCAAAGAAGCAGACTGGGCATGGATACAGCCGTGACGCAATGACTTAGAGAGCCAGCAGCACCGCCCGAGTGCTCAAAACAGGCGCATACAGGGCGCAATGTGTTAACAGTAAGTTTTCAGGCTAAATCTAACTCCGTTGTTTTTTTCAAAAACATTTCAGTCAAGCATTGAACAAGTGGAAAAGCAAAATGTCAGCGGCTTTAGGGCCAAAAAACTGATGACAGGTTCCCTTTAATGATGCCCAGTTCTGCTGCCCTTTAAAGTCATAAAGAGTATTGCTGTGTAACCTACCGACTCGGCTGTTTTTGTGAAGGTTCCAAAACACATTAGCACACTCTCAAATGAACGGGTCTTCAAGTCTTCTATAACATTTTTAGCGTACTCTACATTCTGATACACTTTGTAAACAAACATCATGTATCCCAACTGAACATCGGTAAGTATAGGGAGAATCACCATCTACAAGAAAAACAGAAATTTGGAAACAATACTCCATAAGTCCATTAAAAGGAAGAACTATAATGACTTGCATACAATGTGTTCACTCCTTCAGTCAGACAGTTTAATCACAAATTAAAATAAGCAAAGCTCTAGGTCCAAAAAAGTCTAAATCTTATTTAACCCCTTCACGACCTCCCATATGTCTTTTGACGGTGGCTGCATTAGAAGCTTGGGGCGGGACTCTCGTGTTAGGGGGAGCGGGTGCTCGGTTGTTGGATGACAGCTGGGCACTTGTTCTAACACTGGGGACCGAAAAAATTTTGGATCGCTGGCGTTTAACCCTTTATAACACATTTTACCAATTTTATAAACATTGGGTCTCCCGGCACCGCGTACAGACAAATGCAATGTGACTTTTTTTGTATTGCGTATGTACAGCCTTTCATATGCTGCTTATACCAAGGTATATGGCGTGGTCCACAGAGAAATAGAGCATGCTGCGATCTATTTCTCATGTATATCGATACGCAGTGTCTTCACGCAGATGTGCATGCATCAATGAAAGTCCATTAGCTTTCATTGACTCCATTCATCGCGTATCATGAGGCAGTGCAACGTACATGTAATACTCGGTAAAAACACGGTCATAAGCATGAGCCCTTACTATGTAAAAAGAAATAAAGATCACATGTTGTATCGGTGTGTTCATAATCACTCCAAGATAAAGGTTAGTACATTATTTAACCCGTACAGCGCATGTCATGAAAAAAAAAAAAAAAAAACATGCTGAAAATAACTAATTTACAAAAAACGGAATAGAAAGTGATCAAAACGGTGCATGGATCAACAAATGGTGCCCTTAAAAAGTACAACTGATCCAAAAAAAACCCTTTCACAGCAAAGAGAAAGAAAAATGTTGGAGGACTTTGAAAGCAGTGATAAACAAAAATCCTTCTTTTCTTTAAATGTGAAAAAGTTGTAAAAAACTCCTACATAAATTTGTTATTGACATTATTGTATGAGTCTGCAGAATTAATTTAACATATTATTTCTACTGCACAGGGAGCTCCGTTAAAAGTAGAAAACCATGCCAGAATTGCATATTTTGTTAATCTTGCCTCTAAAAAAAACGAAGAAAAAGCAATCAAAATGTTATATGTTACCAAAAATTGGATAAAAGGAAACTATAGTTCATCCTGCAAAACCAAGCCCTCACAGAGCTCCGTTAATGGAAAAAGTAAAATGCGATGGCTGCTTGAATGCAGCAACGCTAAAGCAAATTTTTTTTTAAAAAGTGTTATTTTGTGTACAAAAATAGCAAAACAAAAAAACTGTATAAACTTGGTATCGCCAGAACCGTGCTGACCCGGAGAATAAGGTCATCGCATTATTTATTTTGTGCACTGAACGCCGTAAAAATGAAATACAAAAAACAAATGGTAGAATTTCTTTTTTCCCCCTAAAAAATAAATAAATAAAAGTTATACAATACATTATATGTACCCAAAAGTGATGCCATTAAAAATACAACTTGTCCCACTGAAAACAAGCCCTCACATGGCCGCGTGGACGGAAAACTTAAACAGTTATAGCGCCTGTAATGCGACGATGAAAAAAAACTGAAAAATTAGTTGGTCATTAAGGTGCAAACAGGCTTTGTCCCCAAGGGGTTAATTTGGAGAATATTTGTGGAATTCTCATGAACTTTTTGCATCTCACCATGCTGGCCATATACATCAACACTTACGGGATTAAATCTAGAAAAGCCATAGCCTAGCTGTGCATAAGCTGCCATACCGCTGTAACCTCCCCAGGCATTCTGCATATAGCTCTCAGTGCTGCTCTCTGACTCGTAGCATTCTGCATGAAGAATACAACAAAAACAAATATTAATCCTAGAGTATCACGGCACGGGTGATGAGTGAAAATGGGGTCAATACTTGTATTTTTATACCATCAGCTGGTACGGTTGACTTACTGTTTTCCACAGACGTGGATATGAACATAAAGACAGCTTGCTTGCTTTCTAGAGTAGCTTCGGGAAACTTATCTCTCAGAGCGTTTACGCTGTAAAAGGACAAGAAGCATTTTACTTCAAGGTTTATGTACCAACTCACACTAAACAGGTCAGTCACATCTGTGCTAAAGCAAGGTCTGTAACAGGGCCCCTACCTACCATGTGGTGGATGGGCCCTTGGGCCATCCCAGGCTCTAAAGCCCAGGTGTAACTACTACTTCTTGACCCCCAATGCTACATCCTTGTATTGCAGCACTTTCTTTTCCTTAAATCCTGAGAAGATACCCTATAAAGCTCCATAGAGTGTATATATAAACCATATAAATAGTCAATTATGAGCAAGAGCCCAGTTTGTGAGGCTTGAAACATGGAAAAGCTTTCCCCTTTTTACTTTTCTGCTTCCATGAAGATGCTTTTAAAGGTTCTATAATAAAACGTTTGTTTTTAATTACATATGAGTGCTGGAAGAAACCTTCTGCTTTTCGAACAATATAAATATCCCTCCTGTTGCTATGGGGTCCAACTCATGGTGGAGAAATTCCTCTTCTTCATAGATGGGAGTCGCCTTCTGCAAGTCACTACAATACTAGCAAGAAGCTGAGGCTAGACCTGGTAAGAGGGGTGCGGGTGGGGGGCACAGATTATACAGGCCTCTCCTGGCATTTTGTTTCTGATTATATCTAATTAGATGGATGATGCCCTATGATTTCTAATTTAAATCTGAGATATGTGGATAAGTAAACAATGACAAAAAACCTTATAAGCAATAACTTATCATTTCTAATAGGCATCACTTACAAAACTTTTCTGCTGCCACAATCCATGTTCAGTGGAAATTGGGCAAAGATTCCTTCGTCAAACAAATATGACACATAGGTGAATCTGTCAACCCAAATAGTGCATTGATCTGCTGTGATAAGTGTGGATCCGATCACATCCATTGTTTCCTTCAGCATAAAGTATTTCACCTCCATAGTCCATACGGAGAACTACACGGAAGAGAGAAATGTGTTTGATGAAAATACACATTTTTTTCTACAAACCTGAAGATATGTGAATAATTTTTTACTGGTCATGTAATAAAAGAGCTAGTTGGGGTCTCACCGAGATACGTGTTAAACTATATACCACACACAAATGTGGATTCACTGAAGTGCAATCATCCGACTCCAGAGAAAATAGGTTGGAAGCCATTATCCTCTGGGATGTCTAGAAAGTTTGTGAGCGCCTTCAGAATGTGTGAGTACGTATGAGTGTGGGTGCATATGGGTGTACGTATGCATGAGAGTGTGCGTGTGTTAGCGTACAAGTGTTGTATATATGTTTACATGTACAGCGTGAGTGTGTGTAGTAATGTATTAGGCATGTATCTGTGTCTGCATTGACACACACACTAACCTCACGCTGGAGCATTGCTGTTAAGTTGCCGTAAACACGTACATGAACAGCATCTCTCAATACACTTTAACAAATCTATTGCAATACAGTATGTGTTAGCATTAAAATCCAAATCATAAAGGGGACTGTACCCTCACCAGCTTGCATCAAGCATTGGATTACCCACCATAACACAAGTACCTTCAGTTATAAACATTTTCCTATTAGGGACAATGCAACAAAAATTCCCCCAAAAATTCTCTAAGAGAATTCGCGTTGGGGATTCTTGTGCCGACTCTTCATTCTGCCTTTTCATAGTTACTCAGGCAATCCTTTCTCACCAGGCAATAAGAATTATGTTTGCTCCAAAATCCATATGTACCAATACTGAAGTCAGAATAGCCAGTTCTAACAAGAGCCCATAGATAGCACCGCATGCAAAGTGGACAGTTTGTGTAACACTTAACCGGTTCATTTTATATCTTTAGATGTTCTAATTATTAAAAAAAAAAAAACAACTAAAAAAACAGGTCAAATCTACTCGAAAAATGGAAAAAAAAAATAACACAGGTGAGAGAAAAAATAAGGACATTATTCACTGAAAAAGAAGCCAGTCATGCAACACCTGATAGACTGCAGGCCGGGCACAATCACCGTAGACTCTAGTAAAATGATGTCAGCCAGTGTGACCCACTGTGGAGATACAGGGCGATCCGCTGCTTTGCCAGTAGGGGGCGCACTCCTGTATGGTGTGGCACACCTATCAGTGGATGGTGTCTTTGGTATCCGTTCACATGTGCAGAATGTTTGTTTGCAGTCACTCCTCCCCAATCTGGCCTGGGTTGTGTGAGTGTATTGCATTATTAGTCTGCATTGAACAAGTAGCTCCTCCAAATTATCGTATGACCCCCTACATTTTACTAGGGTCTACTAGGGTCTATTGTGCCTACCCTGAAGTCTATCGGGTGTTGCATTACTGGCTTCTTTTCCATTGACTAAAATACTCGAAAAATGAAGCTAATGGTAAGAGCAAGCTATGCTTCAAAACCTGGGTTTGGAGCCCCAGAAAAATATGACATCAAGAAATTTTTGGTGGGACCTTTTTGGCTGATCTCTTGTAACCCCTTTAATGCAGCTCCCTAAAGTTAGAGATTTGCCAGCTAGTTAAGCTTTCTGAGCCATGGCTCAATGAAATGAGCCACTGAGGGAGTGTTTAACTGTTCAAAAAGTTATTTTGAAGGTACATCCACTTTTTGTATATGTATTTTCCTATTACATAGTAACATAGTATGTTAGGCTGAATGAAGACAATGTCCTTCTAGTTCAGTCTGTTTCAACCCCTTGTTGGTCCAGAGGAAGGCGAAGAAAAAAAACCCAATGAGCCAGTGTAGCTCATTTGGAGGAAAAAAATACCTTCCCAACTCCATATGGCAGTCAGAATAATCCCTGGATCAACGTTTGAGTTCCTACCTGACTCCAAGACTCGGATCAACAACCCCGCTGGTCACTTTGTGTCTATATCCTGTAATATCGTAGCGCTCTAGAAAGACATCTAGTCCCCTCTTAAACTATTGTATTTTACTAAGATAGATCAGGCATTTACAGTTGACAGAATGAGAACTGCACAGTTTTCATCCCTTAAGGCTGCCTGTCCACGGGCGTTGCTGCCGGGGAGCAGGAGCCAGGTGACAGATCTCCGCGATGAGCCTATCTGACAAATAGGCTCACCACACAAAGAAATGTGGCATCTCGCAGCATGCTGCGATTTGCCGCATGCGAACGAAGAATCACTATGATTCTCCGCTCGTGGGCAGGGAGGCTGCACTTTCCATAGTAACGCTATGGAAAGCATGCACTGCATTCCCCGTGGCTGGATTATCGCTGCGGGGAACGCAATGCAAAAACGCCCGTGGACAGGCAGCCTAAAAAAGGTCAGATAGCTGTATATAAAGCCTCAGTCTGCTGTGAAGTCAATGTGGTATGGAAACCAAAGAGACATTACCATGTGGAGAGTAGTGTGAATATTAAGGACCAATACAGAAGTATATTGGATAAAATGCTGATTTCTACGTGACCTCTTGGGCCACAAACTCATTATGGCCATTAGGTTTAGCCACCTATTTTACTGGCTTTGTTAAACTTTACATATTTGTTATACAGCTCCTAATTAATACAGAACAGGTTTGTGTTAAACGTTAAGCCAATGCTTAGAAGCAGAGATTGGTGTTAGGGGCTTACTTGTTATCTATATCTGTTGTAATGTTTATTTTGTACAATATGTCGTTTAGATGTCTTAAGTACTTGTATAAACATTTTTCACCAGTGAAACCCCAGTCAAGCCCATGATACCAGTTAGTTGTAAAGTTAACCATAACAATGGACCCAGTCAAACAGGTTAAACAGTAAGAGCCAATTATACTATCAGGATGATGTGATTACTCCTTATAAATAATGCATGCATTAATTTTCAGAGGTTGATTGTAATTATTGCAAACGAGTCTCTCCTTGGGATAATTGCTTTGTTTATGATGAAGGCACAATCCCAAACCATGTTTGTCAACAATAACTGATCAAAAGTTGACCAATAATTATTGTGAGATCAAACATTTGGAGTAATTGCATGGCATCGTTCTGAGATGTGGAGAACATTCCTTGGCATCAAGAAGGTGCAGGGCTGGTTGAGGCTCTAGATACCTTACCCTTATATCAATCATAATTGTTGCTACTGTTAAGACAGTTTATAATATGAATATTAATCCAATGACCAATACACAAAATATAGATAATCTGATTTTTAGGAACCACAATGGGGCCTTCCTCAGCTCAAAGGGTATTAAGAAACCTTTTCCCTGCTACCCTCTTGCTGGAAGGAAATCTCTTTACAAGGTAAGACAGTCATAAATGCATTCTTTTGTATTACTGTAACTCCAATATAGATACAATACAAAAGAACTAATAGAGAAACATAGGGCCCCATGTAACACCTGATGATAAACAGCTGATGAGACCACCTCTTACCTGGGAAAGAGACCTCCTTCGTCTCCCTGTGGGAGGTGTTTGATTTCTTCTTTCCTATCAAAAGGCAGTATTTGGAGGTTGTTTTTTTTTTCAACTATAAAGGTGCTTATTATTGTGCTCAATGGCAAACTGCAGTAAGCCTGCTGCAACCCTCATATGCTACAATGGTAGAGCAGCATTCTACCCTATTGCTCTGTTTTCTTGGTTATAATCATATGGGTGTTTACTGTAATATTTTTCTATTATTTTTTATGTTTGTTGATGCAAAGGGTGAAATCGCCCACAATCCTTTGCACACTCATCTCTGTTTTTGTATTTGCTGTTAGTTACCACCAATGTTTTAGACAGAGAAAGGATTGCCCAGTAAGGCTGAAATGGCATTTGTACAATTAAATGACACAACACAATGACTTCCAATTATTACCTGTAATTTCATCATCATATTAAGCCCAAACCAGAACCTTTCCAACTCTTCCCCAGCATTCCGTCTCTGCTTCATGCTTGTAAACATTGGTCTACAGGTTTCTATATTGCTAAGTGCGCCTTTTTCATTCATTACTATTGCAGCAAACTGCCCACCATTAAATCCATCCAAGCTCATCCCTATCTGTAAAAAAGGAAACAAAATTGAAAGATCATTAAAGGGGCACTAACTTTTCAGACAACTTATGCTCATTTATTAGCCTGTGTGTGTTATCAATCTTATAATATACGTTTATTACATGTTTTTGTTTTATTACTGTAAATCAAGGCTGAAATGGCTGCCACTAGGAATATCCCTTCCAGATCATCTGCAATCCAATGCCTGTTGTTAAGTATTGAGCTTCTGTGGTAACTGGGACATTGGGACATTTTCTTAGCTTTTGGGGAGAGGCTACTGCCACAGGCTCACTTCCCTGCACTCACAGGCTGACATACACAGTGTAAGCAATCTCCACATTTTCTGCTTCTCTTGATGTTATAGCATGTGCATGCATATTACTCTGGGTTTACTAATCATTTGGCCTGAATGTCTCTGATGTCATATTTCTATAATCATTCTGGAACAGCAGATACTGCTTTCCTGCTTATTGGACCAGAGACCGCGCAATACAGCATTGGAAGTAAGGGGAAAGGAGTACAGGACAGTGAACTAGTAGCAGAATGGCATACCTGTGACATACTCCCTGCCTGAAAGTGGATTGCAAACAGCAAGGTAGCAGAAACATGGGGAAGATTACCTGAAAATTAGAACTTAAAAACAAGAGGCAGGGTGCAAACAGCAGAAAATGAGAGGGTAACGAGAACCTGGTATGTTTTAGAAAACTTGTTGAAAATTTGGGTACATTTTATAAAAGGACAATCTGAAAACATAAGGACATTAACTTTGTTACAAAGTTGAGCCAATCAGAGTATCAGAAGATCCTATGATGGACCCCATCTCGGGCACAACAATGGACCTCAAATGTCCAGCTGAATTCAACCCTATGTGGAACTGGTTATGGAGTCCTTAAAAAGACACTAGTGTCTACAAGATGATGCACAAATAACCTATTAGACCTTAAAGGGGTTGTCCCACCATGACAAATGGATCTATATACTTCTGTATGGCTATTACAAAGCACTTTGTAATATAATGTGTGCTTTGTAAATACGCCATACAGAAGATATATACTTACCTGATCCGGTGCCCCCCCCCCCTATATTTACCTGTCCGTTGCCTTGGCTCCAACCATTCCTTGGCTCTTCTCCCATCAGTCGGTCTTCTCACATCAGTCGCGCAGGCGCTCTTCTTCTGGCTGCTCAGATCCCTGTGAACGCGCCTGATGCAGGCGCATGCGCAATCTTCACCTGGCTTCCCCTGGCTCCGGCAGACAGAAGAGGAGTAGCTTCCCCCAGCGGACCTTCCTTCTGGGCTGGGTAAGTCAATGAGAAGGGGGTGTGGTTGGGCTGTGGGAGGGGGGCGGCCTGTCATTTGTGGCTGGGGGGGGTTGATCAGGAGTCGGGCTCGGGCTGTCACTTTGTGGGGGGGGGGGGGGCGCTAATCGGACGCGGGCTGTCACTTTGCGGAGGGGGGGTGCAGGAGTCGGGCGTGGGTTGTCACTTAGCGGGGGGGAGATAGACTTCTGGCGGAGGTGGATATGTTGTCACATAGACTTCTTGCGGGGTGGGTGTGCGGTCACATAGACTTTTTGTGGGGTGGGTGTGCGGTCACATAGACTTTTTGTGGGGTGGGTGTGCGGTCACATAGACTTCTGGCGGAGGTGGGTGTGCAGTCACATAGACTTCTGGCGGAGGTGGATGTGCTTTCGCATAGACTTCTGGCGGAGGTGGATGCAAGAGTGCACTTTGGGGGGGACTGTGGGAGGGCATTGTGGTGGGTGACACTGAAGTGGGGAACTGTGGTGGGGGCATTGTGGGGGGTGCACTGTGGAGGGGCATGTGTGTGGTGGGGGCACTGAGGGGGTGTACTGTGGAGGGCACTGTGGGGAGGTCATTATGGGGGGGTGCACTGTGTGTGGGCACTTTGGGGGTGCATTGTGTTAGGACACTGAAGGGGGGACTACGGGGGGGGGCGCACTGGAGGGGCGGGGACTGTGGGGGGGCAGAGTGAAGGGGGCACTGTGAGGGGGGGCATGTGTGTGGGCAGTGGAGGGGGCACTGTGTGTGGGCATTGTGAGGGGGGGGCATGTGTGTGTGTCATGCTTGGTGCTACTTTCATCTCCCCAGCATGTCCCCTCGTCACTGGAGGCTGTGACACTGTTGTCTCAGTGTCCAGTAATGAGGAGACATGTCGGGGAGATGAACGAATCTCCTGCTACAGCTCTCACAGCAGTAGCAGGAGATCGCACTGCCCTCTCATTGCTGTGAATGGAGCCGGACGGCTGCCGGCTCCATTCACAGCAGTGAAGCCTGCATCTCCATGACGCCGGTCCTCCAGTCATGTGACCGGCATCATCGGGAGCGCGCACGCTGAGGAGAGAGAGGCAGCAGTGCATGATGGGAACTACCCAGCGGTGCCATCTTTAAAAAGTTCTTCAGGCAAGCTTTATAAGGGGAAGAAAAGGAATAAAAAGGTGAGGAAAATATTGTTTTTTATGGGAAAGGCTGCTGTGTGTGATGCTTCTCCTCTACAGGGCATTCATGGGGGGAAAAAAATTAGTTTGGGGGGCGGGACAACCCCTTTAAGATGCATCCTGTGTTATAGTCTTACAATGTAAATACAAGTGGATGTGCGCATGTTCTGCATAGATGGGCGGAGAACCATCAGAATTATTTCCTTTGTTGGGCCTAATGAAACTAAGACCAACACCAGTTAAAAGACACAGTTCCATCAGGTCCAACAGACAACCATGCAGTGTTTTTCTAAAGGAAGGCAAATTGCCCCATATCAGGGGACAAATTCCTTCTAGTCTCCAAATATGACAATTAGGCCTCTTTCACACGAGCGCTATCTAAGCGTATGAGAGGTGCGCACAGAAAGCGCTTCTATAGGAACCAATTGTTTCCTATAGAAGTGCTCACATGAAAGAATTTTAGAAGCATAAAATGCTCACACCTGCTAAAGATAGGACATGTGTGGCTACAATGCCCACATCTAAGGTCCATACTGCGTGAAAAGATAGGACCTGACCTGCGCAGGAAAAGCAGATTCCCCGCTGCTTACAACAGGACATTTATAACCTGCTGCCCAGAAGCACATTTTAAATGTCCAGCTGTAAACTCCTGTTAGTCCCTGCGGGCATGAGGGGATGCCCCACAAGGATTCTTTTAATCCCTGCTGGGACTAACAGGAATTTACAAAAGGACATTTGAAATAAGCTACTTGGCAGCACATAAGCAGCAAAATATTCCTCCAGCCCTGCTGCTGGGCAATTCCCCAGCAGTGAGGGGCAGTAGGGGACACCCTCCACCTCTCTTTCCAAGGGATTTCCCTATAACAGGGAGCGAGAGGGGGGCTAGATTACAGGTCGTGGGAGGAGGGGTAGCGCTAGAGGGATCCACCCTCTAGCCCTGCCCCCTTTATCTTTGATATGGGGAATTTCTGTTAGAAGCCCTATAGCCCCTTCCCCTCTCTCTAGTCCCGCCCCCTCTCTCTGCACTATGGGGATATCCCTCAGGGACCCCCAGAATAGAAAGAGAGAGCGGGACTATGGGTTAATCCTCCCTAAGCAGGGAGAGACAAAGTGCTGCTACGGGAGATTAACCCATAGCAGGGAGAGACAGAGTGGGGCTATGGGTTAATCCCTTAGAGCAGGGAGAGCGGGGCTATGGGGGACTAACCCATAGCAGGGAGAGAGAAAGCGTGAATATGTGTTAATCCCCCATAGCCCCGCTCTCTGTCCCACTCCCTGCTACAGGGAAATCCTGAAGCCCTGTGGGGTTCTTCTCTCTCTCCTCCTGGAGCAGCTGCTCCAGTAAATAGGTGATTTTCACGCGCATGAAGCTCAGATCGATCTTCTGCACATGAAAAATTGCCATTTCACACGATTGTTTGTGCAGTATAGGTGTGAGTACCCTGATTTGCAATATTATAACTTTCACAAAAGGCATCTAAACCTCCTTTGAACTTGTTCAAAGCACCCATGACAAGATTGTGGAGCAGTACATTTTATGGTCTCACTGCTTGTACAGTAAAGCATACCTAATCTATGACGATATCACAGTCATGGATTTCCTTTATGCAATAGGAAAGAGGCTCAATTAATTTGATGGTAAGTGTAGGATGCCTTGAAAATTTTCAGTTGAAACTACATTTTCAGACCATTGGACCAAACATTGACTGTTGATAGTATTCTATAAAAGCTTAGGCATCCTATAAATGTTTTGGTACTGAATTAGTCGTCATTGCATGAAGTTCTTACCACACTGAATGTAGGCCTTAGTTCGTATATCCTAGACATGTTCACAAATCCCAAAAACTGTTGGCAGTTGTCAGTTAGCGATTTATCGGTCATACATTCTGTAAAAAGAGAAGTATGGAAACTTACGTTATTTAGTAAAGACACAGGGCCATCAGCCATCTTATTATAATTAGAGAACAGGGTCAGCAGAGACCTCTCATTATTAGAGGAAAGGGTCAGCAGAGTCATTGCATCATTAGAGGGCATGGTCAGCAGAGATATCTCATCATTAGAGGAAAGGGTCAGCAGAGTTATCTCATCATTAGAGGGCAGGGTCAGCAGAGTCATCGCATCATTAGAGGGCATGGTCAGCAGAGATATCTCATCATTAGAGGAAAGGGTCAGCAGAGTTATCTCATCATTAGAGGGCAGGGTCAGCAGAGGCAACTCATCATTAGAGGATAGGGTCAGCAGAGTTATCTCATCATTAGAGGGCAGGGTCATCAGAGACCTCTCATTATTAGAGGAAAGGGTCAGCAGAGTCATCGCATCATTAGAGGGCATGGTCAGCAGAGGCAACTCCTCATTAGAGGATAGGGTCAACAGAGTCATCACATCATTAGAGGGCAGGGTCAGCAGAGGCAACTCATCATTAGAGGATAGGGTCAACAGAGTCATTGCATCATTAGAGGGCATGGTCAGCAGAGATATCTCAATATTAGAGGTAAGGGTGAGCAGAGTTATCTCATCATTAGAGGGCAGGGTCAGCAGAGGCAACTCATCATTAGAGGATAGGGTCAACAGAGTCATTGCATCATTAGAGTACAAGGTCAGTAGAGACATCTCATTGATAGGGGACATGGTCAGCAGAGTCATTAAAATCATTAGAAGGCAGGGTCAGCACGTTATCATTAGGGGGTGAGAGTTAAAGGGATGTTCCCAACTCAGATTTATGGCATATCCACAAGCTATGCCATAAAAGTCAAATAGTTTCGGGTCCCCCATTTGGAACCCACAACCATTATACGTTAGGGCCCCCACAGCCCTTGGCTTTCTTGAACGTGGTGGCTGGGGGTGGTCTGGTGGATGGAAATAGCCAAATACCCAACGCTATGCTGTTTCTGTAACTCCCAGAGAACGCAATGAAAGTTAAACAAACAGCGTAGCACAGCAAGCTACACTATTTTCATAACTCAGGAGCTGCAGATACAGCGCAGTATACTGTGTGCTACACTGTTTGCGTAACTCCCACTGACTTCTATGGGAGTTACAGAAACTGCATAGCTCAGCCCGGACGTCTCGTGGTGTTCCTATCACGGCCATGTTTAGCTGAGATGGGAACACTCCTTTAATGATAGCTCTGTTGTATTGCTGGAAGACTGAAGAAGGCACTATAGTAATACTGTACTCTATAAACACATATAAGAGCCTGCATGTAGATCCCCTGTTACTCTCTCGTCTCTGAGGGAGGAGCTATACTTTATCATTTCCTGGAGGCTGTATCAATCTGCCAATACTCTTCTGTCCATTAACAGCTATTCTTGGCAGTAGTCATAAAGCAAACACACCCGCTGTACTGCCTATGCAGACAAAACAGGAGGGAAGAATGTGCCTCCATTATGGCCGCCCTCTAGAAGGCTTAAAAAAAGCAAAACAGACACAACATTGTAAGAAAACTTATAAAACCGTTATCTCCGCCTGAGATCAAATACACAATAGTGAGATGAAATAAATGGGACATCTTCTTTAAGTAAGGTCACTTACGATCTGCATCATTTGAAAACATATTTGTGATCCAGTTTGCAACAGCAGTCTTTGCTTTATCATCCATGAACCTAAAGACCTCGTTACATCCATCAACACTAAAGGGGAAACACAAGAAACATTTGTTTTATAATAGGTGTGTTAAGCACATGACCGTGGACCGACGTGTATCCCACGAAAGTAAACAATGACATTTTTAAGAACAGCAAGCAGAGATCTTGGAAAATTGTAGAACTTTTTTTTTGCTGAAGCTGAAATACCCCTTAACATGCTGTTACTATAACCACTTTTTAGATTTCACTTAGAGCTTCGCCACTCTAAAAATCTTCCAACTTCACTTTAGTGGCAGATTATAATATAGGGTATTTTTTGGAGGCCCCCTGAGATTGCCAAGGTGTGCATGGCCACCCAAAGGGACCCGGTGTCTGGTGTCAGCACAAGAATTGCCCGATGCTCCAGAAGACTCTGCAATTAACTTTATAAATCCCCCTGTTGGCAAATTGTATCTCAGCCGTTAGCCCGGATGTTATATTCAATTGATGAGCTATAAGTGCGATGCATAAAACCAAGCCCATTGTTGGTAGGCCAAAACATGGTGAGCCCTTTTCAAAGCTGATGGCTACTTCACTTATTGGTATTTGTCACCAATACATTGCCATTGCAAAAATAACACTTTTTTACCAGATGCCTCCACATGGCACCTGTCTGAAACCGCCCAATTGAAAGTCAAATTGGCCTTCATCAGCTGTATTAAAAATAATACAATGCTCTGGCATGAAAATGTGAGTTTTGCGCAAGTTTGATTTTTCTATCTTTACTACTGAAAAAACGTGATTTTCGTAAGTTTGAAATAAAACACGCATTAAAAATACGTAAATACCCATTGAAATCAAGAGGTTCTATTCACTGCATGCACAAGTTTTGCATCCGCAGATACACCCATGTGAAGTCAGCCTTAAATGGAACTGAACTACAACACCAGATAACCCTTGGACAGGAGCGGTGCTGGACCCAGGGACTTTTTATTTCTGGTTCGATGCAACCCCTTTAATGCTCCCTTGAAAGTCTCCATATGGATGTGTTCTCTTCACTTTTTATTAAAGCTCTGGTATGGTGTCCATATTATGAGGCTAAAAGTCATTGCGCCCAGTGCATGCCATTAATGTGAACTGCCTTATGGATTTGGGGTTTGTGTTTCTTAGGGTCAAGAAGTCAGAAGTAAAGCTTGCTGGACCTTTGTCTTCTATCAACCAGGAAGGCTTAAAACTAATAATTTCCTTGCACAAAACCTGTAAGTGGCTTAAGATGAAACTATGCCTGATGTGTTTGACACCTCATGTTATGTTCTACAACCTTTCTACATCAAGTCAAATGTTACCTACATGATTCTCATGTTGGCGCAGCCTCCCACCAAAACGTAGGTCAGCCGTGAAAACAGATCAGGAGTCATCGAAGGCAGACAAATTTGCAGCTTTTGCGTGAACCATTCAGTGAGGATGGAAGAGTCAAGTATTTTATACCGATCTAAAAGCACGTCCATAGACTCATTTAATAGCGAGGATTGGACGTATTCGTTGGGTATAGGGCCATAATACTGTGAAGAAGGAAGAAAAAGAGACACATTATAGCGTAATATTCAAAATGGATGAACATAGCAAGATTTCACGTGGGTAGAATTCATTGTGTTGTCCTACAAAACATCACTTACCTTGTTTGCTTCCTGCAAAAATTCTCCACAGTAGGTAAATCCTTTACTTCTTATGTCAGCGATCAGAAGCTTAGTGCGTTCCATATAGTTTTCGGGAGATGCAGAATCGAATAATCTGCAGTCTTTGATAACACCCATAATCTGGTCTAAGTTAAGTTTATACAAAGATCCAAACTAGGGAACAAAAAAAGGATGGTCAATGCACTTGGCGTTATAGGGGTGTCCTGTGAAGTAAACTCCTTTTGAGACTGCAGCCTGAGAATCCCCATGCAATCATCCGTCATTCCTGGAGGCAGTGCCAGCCTCAGGGGTGTGCGACCTGCACAATAACTACCCCAAAAGGGGTGTGGCAAAGGATTTTGCACCCTAAGCTTGCTACCACCATAAATTGTATAGCATTTGTATCACACTCCTCTGTGTATGGAGCTTTTATATGGTCTCTGTGGGTTGGTATTAGTTGAGAACTGTATGTGGATATTTACATTTTGCGGCACTGTTATTTAAACACTATACTGTATATTAACCCCTTAACGACCAGCCCATAGTGTTTCTACGTCCTCCTGAAGTGGGCTTTATTCTCTGAGGACGTAAAAACATGTGTCTTGCAGAGAATAAAGCCCCTCGGGCTCTGGACGTGACAGCTCCATGCTGTCGGTGCCCACAGGTAGCCGACAGCATGGAGCTGTCATCACGGGCTGCGGGGACACCCCCCCCCCGGCAATGCGATTGGCGCTATCCAATAGCGCCGATCGCATAAAAGTTTTAAAAAGTGCAAAAAAAGTTAAAGATTCAGCTGCCCTGATGGATCGGATCCATCAGGGCAGTTGAAATTACTCACCCGGGTCAGCCGCACTGCTCCCCGCTCACCTGGTCCTCTGGGCCCCGAAGCCGGCGTTCTGCGCATGCGCGCCAGGCGGCATTACGTCAGCGGTCCGGGAAATTTAGAATCTCCTGGCTCCCGGCTCCTGTAGGTAGCCGGCAGGCAGGAGACGTCAGTGGGGACCACGGTGAGCGGTCCCCGGTACCGCGATCACCGTTATCCAATGGATAATGGCCATCGCGGAAAAGTGAAGAAAAAAGTAAAAGAAAGAAAAGCTTCACCTTCCCTCATGGATCGGATCCATGAGGGGAGGTGAAAATACTCACCCTCTTTCCTCCATGTCCTCCGGCCGGTGTCGGGACCCTCCGCTGGCTTCTGCGCATGCGCCGATGTGGCACGTATGCGTAGAAGGCCAGCGAGCCCGGCAAATTCAAAATCTCCCTGCACCCGGCTGTCACAGATAGCCGAGTGCAGGGAGATATGACTGGGGACTGCTGTATGCGGTTTCCAGTCATATGATCACCGTTATCCATCGGATAACGGTGATCATATAAGGTTAAAAAGTAAAAAAAAAACAAAAAACTAAAAAGTTAAAAAAAAGTTTCAAAAGATAAAGTTTCATCTCCCCTTACGGATCGTATCTGTAAGGGGGGATGAAATTACGTACCCAAGGTCTCGGATTTGTTCCCTGGTGGGATGTTGATCCGTGGACCTTACCCCAGCTTCTGCGCATGCGCCCGTCAGCATGATGGCGGACGCATGCGCAAAAGTGAAAGATTGCCCAAGAAATTTAAAATCTCCCTGCAGCTGGCTACCAAAGGTAGCCAAGAGCCTGGAGATGTCACAGGGAGCCGCAGTATGCGGTTACTGGTCACGTGATCGCCGTTATCCAATGCATATAATGTCCGATCATGTAAAAGTTCTTAAAAAAAGTGGCAGTTTCATCTCCCCTCACCAATGCAATCGGTGAGGGGAGATGCAACATCTTCTCAGACGCTTCCGCATTTGAATCCAGATGCGATTATCCTCCATGGACCCTTCCGGCTGCTGCGCATGCGCCCGCCGGCAAAATGCCAGACACATTCGCAGGAGCCGGGAAGCCCAGGAAATTTTAAATCTCCTTGCTCTCAGTGACCAACGGTCGCTGAGTGCTTGGAGCAGTGACCAGAGGCCTCGTTGAGCGGTCCCCGGTCACGTGATAAATTAGCCATATAACATTAGGCCGGTCACGTATGACTAGAGAGGAATTATGGGTTCTGCATGCGCTTGATCAGCGGTAATCCACAGATCAATCGCATGCATTGGATTACACAATTCCCCCTAATTAGCGGGTCGGAATTACATAATCCACTCGCAGAAACAGAACACGGCATGCTATATTTTACCGCGGATATCCGCGACCTAGAGCCCATTGTGCTCTATGACCGCGAATATACTCGCAGCCCATATGCAAACACATTGTGTACGGGCTGCAGGTACCCGGGTCATCTCTAAGCGACGGCGCGGGAAATATAAACAAAAAACGGTGTACTGCGCATGATCGTCTGTTTGAGTAGGCAGTTATGCGCAGTACATTATGCGGCCGTACGCAGGGACACAGCCGGGCTCACAGCTGGAATTCGCTGCGGGCCTCCGTAAGCGGATTCTGCATACGGCCGTGAGAGCCTGGCGTTATTTAGATCGCTACCTGTAATCCGTAATTTACAAGAAGCCCCGGGAACGCTCGCCTTCATGCAGTTCCAGGAGCAGCTTGTTGAGTGCCTTCTGTGTGAGACCGCTGCACCGCAGCAAGATTAAAAAGCCTCACAGCACCCCTTTTTACACCCCATCCCCACCGCTGAGGTCACAAAATACCCCCAAGCGAGAGAGGAGGGGGGATACCCGGTTTTCTTGCCCCATGTGCCCATCCCAACCAGCCTCCGTAATTACCCCTGTCTTTGGACATAAAACGCAGTTTATATTATTACTTTTATCTAATATTTAGGGAATGCCAAAAAATGGGGATAACGGGGGGTGGGGTATTTTTAGGAAGTCAATTTTTTTTTCCGTATAAGTGGGCAATGGGGCCTGGAATTTATTCAGTTGTACCCTGAAATCCAGCAGGCATTCCCTCCATTATGGGCCTATCCATGTGTCCTGTAAGTAGATTAGGGCCACAATGGGTATGTTTCTGAACACGGGACAAACTGGGGTATCCATTTTGGGGTGAATGTCTTCATTCCTATGTACACTGTACAAAAAAAACAGTTTTTAAATTGACAAAATTGCAAAAAAAATGAAAATCGTAATTTTTCCCTTCTGCTTTGCTTAGATTTATTCAAATACTGTGGGATCAAAATACGCAGTACACCCCTAGATGAAATTGTTAAGGGGTCTAGTTTTCAAAATGGGGTCATTTGTGGGGGTTCTCTATCGTTTTGGCCGCTAAATGGCTCTGAAAGTGGGCAATGGGGCCTGGAATTTATTCCGTTGTACCCTGAATATTGCTGTGTTATTTTATTTACTTGGGCACCATACTGTATGATGCTTGTAATTAGACACTGTGTGATATGGTCTAGTTACAGTATTTTATGGCAATACACCATAAAGGAGGTTGGGGTGACAATAAGAAATGATCCATTGTATTTTTCTGAAAAACGTTTGACTGAATATGGCAAAAAAAAATAACTTACTAGGTCAATGCCGGGATACAAAGTGACGATAGTAATATAAGGTATGAACGTTGAAGACTCTCCAAAGCACTTCTCCAGCCACATTTCACCCGAAAGACCATATGCGCAAGCAGATCCTGTAGAAATAGGAAGTCAATTATCATCTATTAGAAGCATATTATAAGTACTAGACTTAATTTCATCAAGTCCTATATGAAAAATAAAACAATGTTCAGCCTCAAACTTCTTCTTTTTTGTCCTCCATACAGATAGTCGCCTCTATTGCTATAGAGTGAGCTGAGCTTAGCTTAGCACTAAACCCATCTGTCAAAGCTAGAACCTGCACAAGACCTTTTATTCTTCATCACACCCCAACAAGGGGGAGAGGAGCCAGCAACCTCTACTACAACTATAGCACTGAGCTGAAATGAAATAAACGGTGCTCAGTATGCAGCATAACATGGGAAGGGATCCTCTTGAGATGTTGTGAAGGAAGTGGATCCACTTTGTACAATCCCTTTTTTGTTAAGGCCCATTTACACGAGCAGATAATTGCTCAAAGATCGCTCAAAGGACAGTTTGAGCGACAGCTTTGAGCGATTATTTTGCATAAAAAATAATTGGCATTTAAGTAGTTTCCAAGCTACTTAAATGCCAATTATGTATGTAAATGAAGACTTCCCTGAGCTCAGGCTAATAGCTGGGCTCAGATCCTTTGTTCTCCACGGGAGAAACAATGCTATCAGCAGTCCCCCCCCCCCCGTGGAGAACGACTGATAAAACTGATCACTAAAATCAAGTTCACTTGATTTTATTGATCAGCGAAAAGAGCCCGAAATGCAGGTGCCCATTTACACGCACCGATTATCACTAAAACGATCGTTGATGAGCGAAGTTTTAGCTATAATGGTCCAGGGTAATTGTGCCTTTAGAAGAGTTGTCCAATGATAAGCTGATAACAGGGCGTCCCTCTGGTGGGACCTTCATTAGCCAGATATAACCTGCATGCAGGAAGGAAGTGTTCAATTTTCCTTCGGCATTGGGATCATTGAACATTATGTAGTGCCTATTGAAATCAATGGCTGTCCGTATAATGCAGGGACATGTAGGGTCCATGCAGGGACATGTAGGGTCCAGCAGATAAAGATACAGTTTTTGAAAAGTATTCTCTGCTTTGGCTAATAGGTGAGGCTCCTGAACAGGATGACTTGTACAAACCTAATGTGACCTGATTATATACAGAAAATGTTATCCGTACCTGACTCAGCTTTTTGTGCAGTCAAGTACTTGGTTTTCCATTCAGCGATTTGCATCTTTAGATCTTCTAGGTAGTCTGAGTTGGACTCACCCATATATTGGCAACTGTAGGAAAACAGAATACAGCCAAGATCCAGGTTACAATATTGTGCACCGAATAGGGTCAAAAAAAGGAAACTGTAGATCTCATTTTTACTTACATGTCCTGGTAATCTGTGCAATCCTTGGGGGCAATCATGTTGAGGGTCTCAGAAGTCATGCCTTTAAGGAGGACCTTGAGCTTCCCTTCGAAAACTCCCCTATATCTTACTGAACAAAGAGGATCAGTGGGAGACTGGATCTTCCCCAGTATAAGGAGCAATAGGGAGGTCAAGACTTCTTTAGGACAGTCGGACAGCCCTTCCATGTTATTTAGGACAGGGTAGATGAATTGAATTGTTTTATCCTGCATTGCTTGTATAACAGGACCAGCTGTAACAGGGCTCTGTAAGGCATTGGTGTTTTTAATATAATCGCTGAGTTGTTCGCTATTCATGTTTGCTAGTTCAGACCCCTGTGAAGTGAACAAACCAATCATATGTTATGTTACTATCTATAGGCAACTGAAAGGGAGTTCACAAGCTGATAAGAGTTATTGTGAGTGAAGCAAATACTTTCAAATAGAGAAGATTCAATGTTAATTATATGCAATTAATTATGTATTCATAAAATCCATCTGTCATATCTTATAATAAAATGCACAGCATTATGAGTGACATGGCCCAGATATCACGCACAAATGGGAACATGACTCAGATTATGTAATGTATGTCCCAGGAGAGAGTGGAATCTATCTATCTATCTATCTATCTATCTATCTATCTATCTATCTATCTATCTATCTCCTATCTATCTCATATCTATCTATCTATCTATCTCCTATCTATCTCATATCTATCTATCCCATATCTATTTATTTATCTATCTATCTCATATCTATCTATCCCATATCTATCTATCCATCTATCTATCTATCTATCTATCTATCTATCTATCTATCTATCTATCTCATATCTATCTATCTATCTCATATCTATCTATCTATCTCATAGCTATCTATCCCATATCTATCTATTTATCTATCTATCTCATATCTATCTATCCCATATCTATCTATCTATCTATCTATCTATCTATCTATCTATCTATCTATCTCATATCTATCTATCTATCTATCTCATATCTATGTATCTATCTATCTCATATCTATGTATCTATCTATCTATCTATCTATCTATCTATCTATCTATCTATCTCATATCTATCTATCTATCTATCTATCTATCTATCTATCTATCTATCTATCTATCTATCTATCTATCTATCTATCTATCTCATATCTATTTATCTATCTATCCCATATCTATCTATCTAGCTATCTCATATCTATCTATCTCATATCTATCTATCTATTTATCTCTCTCATATCTATCTATTTATGGCTACCTGTCCACGGGCGTTTTTGCATTGCGTTATCCACCACGATAATGGCGGATAACGCAGTGCATGCTTTCCCCCTGTCCACAAGCGAAGAATCACAGCGATTCTCTGCTTGCCGGATTCAAATCTGTCAGATAGGCTCACCGCAGAGCACTGACCGCTCTCCCCCCTCCTCCGCTGCAGAATACCGCTAGCGATATTCCGCAATGGCCGTGAACAGGAAGGCTGACTGTCGATCTCATATCTGTCTACGTATCTCCCATTTAAATGATCTAACATTCTTAGAGATGTATATGAATAAAGCTTAGACAATGTCCGATTTTGTATGGCCCTAAATGTTATTGACAAATTAGATATAAATAAATGAACTTCCTTACAACATTATTACTTGATGTAACTTTTACTTCTGTTGTTGATGCAAATACTAAAGCTGCAGTTGCTACAAGTGTTGCCGTAGCTGCCTCAGCTGTTGTCGTAGGTGCCCCAGTTGTTGCCGTAGCTGCCTCAACTGTTGTCTGAGGTGCCCCAGTTGTTGTCTGAGGTGCCCCAGTTGTTGTCTGAGGTGCCCCAGTTGTTGTCGTAGGTGCCTCAGTTGTTGTCGTAGGTGCCCCAGTTGTTGTCTGAAGTGCCCCAGTTGTTGTCTGAGGTGCCCCAGTTGTTGTCTGAGGTGCCCCAGTTGTTGTCGTAGGTGCCCCAGTTGTTGTCTGAGGTGCCCCAGTTGTTGCCTGAGGTGCCCCAGTTGTTGTCTGAGGTGCCCCAGTTGTTGTCTGAGGTGCCTCAGTTGTTGTCTGAGGTGCCCCAGTTGTTGTCGTAGGTGCCCCAGTTGTTGTCGTAGGTGCCCCAATTGTTGTCGTAGGTGCCCCAGTTGTTGTCGTAGGTGCCCCGGTTGTTGTCGTAGCTGCCCCGGTTGTTGTCGTAGCTGCCTCGGTTGTTGTCGTAGCTGCCTGAAGTGTTGTTTGAAGTACCTGAGGTGTTGTCTGAGGTGTCGTCTGAGGTGCCTCAGTTGTAAAAGATGAAATAAAAAGAAATGAGCAATGACAAAGAGGCAGCTTCTTTATATATTTTATTATTAATTGCATTTAATAATATTATTAATTATACATTTAATTTCATTATTACTAGTAGTAGCAATAGTAGTATGAGGCTTCTTTCCCACAAGAGTATATCGGTCGCCATTTTCACGGTCGGCCGATATACGCTACAACCTGTGACGTTAAAGCTCGTGAACGTGTGCAGAAATACAACGTTTGTGCGCTCATTTACACAGCATGGGCCCGAGTGCATATACGCCGAGGCCACTTTGCTGTCACGTCTTTCCCCTACCGCCCATCGCAAGCTCACCTCTGCTCTCCTCCCTATTTGTTTTTTGCAATGGGAGGTGGCGGGATGGGAGCGGAGCTAAGCGCTGCCCATTGCTGACTTTGTACAAGGAGCTGGAAGGGGAGGGAACATAGCTCTACGGCCTGTCCCACCACTTGCCCATAGCTAGCCAACTAGGGGTGAGACCCCCCATCCCGCCTCCTCCAATTGCAAAGAGCAAGCGGGGAACTCCCTCCCACCTACGGATGCTGTCATGGGCTCTCATAGGAGCCCATGCATTGGCAGACGTATTCCGGTCCAAAAGATAGTCCCAGGACTATCTTTTGGGCCCAACATAAAAATGGACAGCGCTATATTGGGCAGCCGGTGCATCAGATCACATGGCCGTATTCCCGTGACGTAAAAACGCCTGGCCAGCCAATATAGCACTGGTCATTTTTATGTCAGGACCAAGAATACGTCAGCGGCTGCATGGGCTCCTATGGGAGCCCATGAAAGCGGCCGGAGGGAGTGTAACAGCGTGGCTGCTAAACTCCCTCCCTCTGCTCTTCTCTCCGCTTGCTTTTTGCAGTGTGAGGGAATGGTATGGGGTGGAGCTAAGTGTCACCCCATCCCGCCTCCTCCCATCGCTGGCTGCAGACAAGGGACGGGGCTATGTTCTTGCCCCCTCCCCACCCCTAGTCCATAACCAGCAATGGGAGGAAGCGGGACAGGGCAGCACTTAGCTCCACCCCTGTCCCGCCCCCTCCCATTGCAAAGAGCGAGTGGGGAGGAGAGCAGAGGTACCACTATTGGCAATCAAGCGGTGAAAAAAAATGTCCTTTTTAAATCTTATGTTAAAGTACGGTTTGTCCATTATACTGGTCAGGATTAGCATATACTACAGCTTTATTACACAAGTCTACAGTGCGTATTGTGTTCTCAATTATAATTTACAGAAAAGATTTTCATAAAAATGTGTCATTGCCTTTAATAACTGTCGCTAGTTTAGTACACCCCAACATGCAATGCGGTGAACCAAGGGAAGTTAGTACAATGTTTATTCCTCCATTGCTTGTTAATTAAGAACTTTCCCTAGCAATCATGTGAAGACATTGAAAGCATCTGAAGACTGTGCAGTATTTATATAGAGGGTGGGGTAAACTCTTCCAGATTTGCTTTCTTCCTCTAAGGTGAAATGAGTTCCATTTTTTCAATTAATTCTTTTTACCAAAACATCCTGATATGAGCTCTGTGGCCACTTACAGTGTCATTTGGGGATAAAAACACTTAAATATCTTTATTTTACTGCAATTTAAAAAAATATTTTCCATTTTCTTCTTTATATTTTAGTTTTTTTACCTTTCCTAATTAATATTTGTTTTTTTTATCACTCTCCAAATGTCTATTTAAAAGTGAATTGAGTGTAATACCCCACTACCTGTGGACAATGTGGTGCTGTTTTTGGAAGACAGCAGCCATATTTGTCTAATCTTGTGCAACCCTTAATTAATCATTTCAGGGTTTTCAGTGTTGTCATTGGAATTTCATGGTTGCTTGAAACCAAAACCAGCACCCCATCTGTCTGATTCATTTTAATGGAACTGAGCTGCAATACCAGACACAACCTGTAGGTAGGTGTGGTACTGGTTTTTGGAAGAAATCAGCCATAACTTTCTTATCACAGACAACCTCCTTAAGGAATGGTGTCCCTCATGTCTTTACAGTATGTTTTTGTTGACTTTTTCCAACTTTGATTTCATAATATGTTTAAATTGTAACATTTACTATATTTTTGTCTATTCATTAAGCACATATGGACAGGAGGATGAGAATCACAAGTCAGTGAATCAATAAGCCTTTCTAGAAAACAGGATTATATTTGATACTTACAGGTTCGGTTGTGGTTTGTCCTTTTGCCCCATGTTCTAAATATGATGGAAACAAAGATATTACATTTTCATTGTTTAATTTGTTTTACCTCTCTCTATGCAGTAGCATAATTTACTACGAGCATTTTACATATTGTCTAAAAAGCTTTCATTTGAAATCATTCTAAGGACTTATTCAGACGACCGTATATCGGCTGCGTTTTCACGTCGAGCCGATATACGGTGTCCTTGTCTGCAGGGGGCGGAGTATGGAAGAGCCAGGAGCAGGAACTGAGCTCCTGCCCCTTCCCCGCCCCTCGCCACTATTTCCAATGGGAGGGGAGGAGCTAAGCGTGGTTGCTTAGCTCCGCCCCCGTCTTGACCCCTCCTACTGCAAATAGTGGCAAGGGGTGGAGAGGGGGCGGGAGCTCAGTTCCTGCTCCTGGCTCTTCCATACTCCTCCCCCTGCAGACAAGGACATCGTATATCGGCTCGGCGTGAAAACCCAGCTGATATACGGTCGTCTGAAAAAGCCCTAAGGCTGCCTGTCCACGGGCAAGTTTTCATTGTGAGATAAATTGCCCGCACACCTTGCATGACACGCTTTCCATGGGCTAACTATGGAAAGCGCAGCCCGATATCCACAAGCGAAGAATTATAGCGATTCTCCGCTCGTGGAATTGAAATCGCGGTATGCTGCGATTTTCCGTAGTGAGGCTATCTGTTAGGCTCATCGCGGAAACCTGTTAGCGCTCCCCACTCCTCCCCCGCGGTGTAACATTGCTAACGTTCTTCCATCACGGCCGTGGACAGGCAGCCTTACTGTACCACCTTATGCATACACCTTATATATATTCCCTTTAGCCCTTAATCAGATGAGCATATATTAGTCTGTGAGGGCGGGTGCTAGTGCATTCAGCTCCCTCCCCCTCTTCGCCCTTCGCCACTGTTTGAAATGAGAGGGCGGGACAGGGGCGGAGTTAAGTTCCGCCCCGTCCCTCTCATTGCAAACAGTGACGTAGGGAGCTCAATGTACTAGCTTCTGGCCCGACCTGCCTCCTCTCCTTGCAGAGAAGGGCAGCGTATATCGGTCTGGTGTGAAAACCCGACCGATATACGCTCATTTGAATAAGCCCTTACATTTATGCACTTGTACTTATGGTTTTTACTCTTATTTAACCCCTTCCTGCTCCAGGACGTACATTTACATCCTTGAGCGTCGGGGTAGCTATAGCATTGCATCATACTGCAGGAGCGATCAAATCATCGCATGTTGTAGTCCCCCAGGGGGGCTGAAAAGAAAAGTGAAAGTGAGATCAATAAAGTTTTATAAATTGTAAAAAAAAAAAAAGTAATAAAAGTTTAAATCACCCCCCTTTTGCCAGATCTATAATTAAAAAAAATCTAAATCCTGAAAGAAAAACACATATTTGGTATCGCCGGGTCCGTAAAAGTCCAAACTATCAAAGTAGTGCATTATTTACGCATTATTAACGTTGTCCAAAAAAAAATTAAGAACACCAGAAATGCATTTTCAGTCACCCTGTCTCCCAGAAAAAACGCAATAAAAAGCAATCAAAAAGTCGTATGTATTCTGAATTGATACTAACGTAAACTACAGGGTATCCCACAAAAATTGAGCCCTCGCACAAGTATGTCAACAGAAAAGTTAAAAAGTTATTGCGCACACAAGATGGCGGGAGAAAAAACGTAAAAAAATTAAATGTCCGAAAAAAAGAGTAGTACAGTAAATCGTACCCACCCATAGAATAAAGTCATCATGTCGTTTTTGTTGCAGTTTGTGTACCATATAAACAAGACGCACTGAAAGATGGTGGATAGAGATGAGTGAATGTAATCGTTTCGAGTAATTACTCGATCGAGCACCGCGATTTTTGAGTACTTCAGTACTCGGGTGAAAAGATTCGGGGGGCGCCAGGGGGGCAGGGGGAGGCGTGGCGGCGCGGGGGTATCAGCGGGGAACAGGGGGGAGCCCTCTCTCTCCCCCCTCTCCCCCCCCACTCCCCGCTGCAACCCCCCACTCACCCACGGCTCCCCCCGAATCTTTTCGCCCGAGTACGGAAGTACTCGAAAATCGCGGTACTCGGGCAAAAAAGGGGCGTGGCCGAGTACGCTCGCTCATCTCTAATGGTGGAATGTCAGGTTTTTTTTTTTACTCCACTTACAATTTTTTGTACATTATATGGTTCATTAAATAGCATCTTTGAAAACTACAACTCGTCCCGCAAAAAACAAGCCCTCAGACAGCGACGTCGATGGATAAGTAAAGGACTTATGATTTTTTTGGAGGGGTGAGGAAAAAACAGAAATGCAAAAAAAAGGGGGGCGCGTCATCAACAGGTTAAAGAGCCAATATACACTCTATGTCTTATAATTATTCAAATAGAGTGGTAAAAGTAAAGTCAAATTTTTCATACGTGAATTAACATACAATAGTCAGAATGACATGACAAGATAAAATAAATCTTCAAGTGTTTAACCCTTTCCAATCCACTGTCTGATGTCTAAAGACATTCTGATTGAAGTCTGTACAGCTCCGACGTCGGAAGACATCCGGCAGGGTATTCTTACTGTATATTAAAGGCCGCTCTGTTGTCGGGGGCCTCTCCAGCATGTCCAATACCACAGTACTGGCTCTAGCCAGCAGGTGGTGCTATTGTATAATGGCAGAAAGAGGAAAGCCGCTAGGAAACCCTGAATCCAAAATTGGATTGCAAAGGGTTAATGCACCTTACAGATGTTCGATGTGGGCACCGTTGGTGACACTAGATGACCTAAAATCAAAGTGGAATCAATAACAGAGGATATGTCGGGACGCATCTGAGCAGAACCGGACTAACAACTTGATATCTGCTGTGTCTCTAACACTTTTTTCACTTTCTCTAACACGTTATCTATGGTATTCTCCATTTAAAATTCCCAAAGACCAAATATATTTTTTCTAACAAAAAATTGTGAATACTTACCCGAAAGCAGGAGGGCTGCTATTAATGCCCAGATGAATATCACCCCTTTCCTCCCCATGATTCCAGACAACTGACTGTCCGGTGACAGCTCTGGTTCCCTTCCTCCTGTAGATTAAATATAATCATAATCCATTAATCTTTATAATTAACACAATGAGGCTTCTATCACATGAGCGCCGGCCGATATGCGCTGTGATCTGATGCATTGGATTCCAATGCATCAGATCACATGGGCGCATTTGCGAGACGTAAAAACTCCCGGACGGCCAATATAGCGCCGTGCGTTTTTACGTCAAGCCCAAAACATAGTTCTGGAAGCCCATGGCAGCGGCTGTAGGTGGGAGGGAGTTTAGCAGCATGGCTGCTTAACTACATCCCTCTGTTCTCCTCCCCTTCCCCGTGCAGGCTTACCTCTCCTCCTCTCTCGGTCTCTGCAATGGTAGGGAGCGGGGTGGGGGCGGAGCTAAATGCCAATCCACCCCGCCTCCTCCCATTGATGGCCATGGATAAGGGCATGGGCGGAGCTAAGTGCCTACCTTGTCCCCGCCCCTTGTTTATAGCCATCAATGGGAGGAGGCGGAACTGACCAGCACAAAGCTCCGCCCCCGCCACTCCCATTGCACAGACGGAGCTGGGAGGAAAATAGGTAAGCCTGCGATGGGGAGCGAGGGTAAAGGCCGATGGCCTGGTGAGGTTGGTGCATTTGCGCTGGCCTCACCAGGCCATATGAACGAGCGCACAAACGTTTGATTTGTGCGCCTGTTCACCAGTTTTTTCACCCCCAATGTAGCGTCTATCGGGCGGCCGTTATGCGCTCGTGTGAAAGAAGCCTGACTCTGGGAAAGATATGCAGAAATTATCATGTAAAGCGAATCTAACCCAGGAACTACAGTAAACCCAACAAATACATTTACACTTTCGCCTTTCAAAGATGGCATCTGAAAAGAAAAAAAATTGCTACATTTTTAAAGTGGATGTTTTTGCCATTATTTTAATAAGTGAAAAAGAAATTTAGAAAAATGTAAGATTACAACTAGAGATGAGCAAACATACTGTTTTCGGGCATTTTTGCACTCGAGCACCGCTTTTTCCGAGTAACTGACTACTCGGGCGAAAAGATTCGGGGGCGCCGGGGTTGAGCGGGGGGTTGCAGAGGGGAGTGGGGGGAGAGAGGGAGCTCCCCCCTGTTCCCCACTGCTACCCCCGCTCCACCACGCCACAACCCCCCCCCCCCCCCCCCGGCGCCCCCCGAATCTTTTCGTCCGAGTAGTCAGTTACTCGGAAAAAGCGGTGCTCGAGTGCAAAAACACCGTAAACAAGTATTTTCGCTCATCTCTAATTACTAATTACTATCTAATGACTATTAGTAACATGAGACCTTTAAGGAACCAACCAGCGTCAATTCTCCTAATCCCAATGGATTATTTCCATATAGCAATTGCTTTAGAGCATTATGTATAAATTCATAAAAGCTTTTTTTCAATCTTAAAGGGGTTGTCACATATATATATGTTTTTTTTTAAATTGACAACCCATGTCCAAAAATATCAAAGGATTGTATACTCACCTCTCCTGGGTCCCTGCTGCTCCAGTGCCATAGCACGGATCTCCACTACTTTTACAATCTGCAAGCACTCTGTGTATGGGACGTCACAGGCTGCTGTAGCCAATCACAGAGCCAATCGGTGAGCCCTGTGATTGCCTGCAGAAGCCTGTTACATCCTGCAAACACAGCACTACAAGGGAGATCGGAGCCGCAGTGTTAGAGCTGTGAGAACTTGGCAGACATGAATATGCAATCTGTTACTTTTTTTGTAAAAAAATATCTATCTATCTATCTATCTATGCTCTATTGATAGATAGAGAGTACAGCTACATATAGAGAGATATATCTCAGACAACTCCTTTAAGGAAGGGGCAGAAGTTTCCAAGGCTGTTAACTATAAACCTCAGCAAATATAATATTTATATGAAAATTAGGAGACCTTAAAAAAAATATTCTGGGCAGTAGTTGCCACTCTTGGTTTGAACTTTCAGGTTTCAGACTGGGCCTATGGTAATTCCTAGTAAGAATTTGGATACAGGTGATAAACTGATCCATGATGGTGACCACAAAATATGAAAAGTAATACTGTTAATGACCTCTTTCAAAAATACCATCATGTCTTATTAAGATACTGTAAGACTAAGATCCTCTACTGCGCAGGCTCTATATCTCAAAATATATCACATTAATTACATTTAAAGCTTCTCCAATGAATACATCTTATGATTACAATAAAGCATCACTTTGCATACAAGGCCTATTAATAGAAATGACAAAATAATGTTTCATTATCTAATTGCAGAGAGCAGCAAATGGATTATTCTTTAAATATTATCACAATTTAAATGTATTCATTACAAATTTCCAATCTATCCTTTTTAGATTTCAGCTGTAAATACAATTGCCTGATGATATCCAAACACATCTGTCTCTTATAGGATCCATCTCACTATGTATTTAGGCAGAGGTGCAAATACATGAAAGCAAACAATCAATTCCAGATCACTTACAGTTGGTGTTACTTCTATGCACCTGTTCTTGGAACCATAAGTTGGTCACTGGTGAAAGGCTTGGAGGTAAGCAGTACTTATAGGCTGTCATAGGTCTCAGATTTACAGGTGAGTTATGCTGCCAGCTATTTGGACAGCAGTCAAAGTACCCAACCCATATAGAGGCTGTTCTATGTGTCACTGCATTCCATGCATGTGTCCATAAGACACATCAGAAGACATTCTGTGGCCTAAGGTACATTTCTCTATCCCTACCCAGTACCTGGGGGGTTAAAATGAAAGGTCACTTGATGAAAGTGGAGCATCACATTTTGAACAAAAGGAAACAATTTTTAGTTATATTGTTTGCTCTAATATTTTGAACCATGTGTAAAATATACTGTATACTTAAAATTTGTGTTTTATTAAGATTATTAATATCCATTTCTTAATTCATTCATATCCATTATTATTAAAGGCATCTTCACATCTGGACAGAGGATAAACATGTGATAGATGTCCCTCTGGGGCCCAATCTATCTCTAGTTCTGACCTCTCTAACCTCAATCTGTAAGCTGTGGCCGAGGATAATTGAAAGTTACGGAAACAGTTGAGCAGGCTATCCTACGCAATTTACGTAACTCCCATAGAAGTAAATGGTCATTACATTTCAGTACATACAGATCATAATACAGCCGCACACATGAGGACTAAATATGGCGGATAGAGAGGGTGAATTTCCAGGCGCCTGTGTTGTCATTTGGATAGAAATATTTTACGTACAAATATCACACAATGAAACATTGTTATCACTTGGGGAACAGCGACCACAATATAATCAACTTCCAACTGTCAATCAATAGGAAGCCTTATCAGGGAGAGACAAAGAAACTAAATTTTAGTAAAGCAAAATTTGATGAGCTTAGAACTACTATCGGTAACATTAATTGGGACAACATCCTCAAAAATATCAGTACGGAGGAAAAATGGGAAAAGTTCAAAAGGATCCTAATCGCCTCATGTGAGCAGTTCATTCCCTTTAAAAATAAAAGAAACTCAACTAAAAGGAAACCAATGTGGCTCGACAAGACTGTACGAGGGGCAATAAACGAAAAGAAGAAAGCGTTCAAACTACTAAAGCAAGAAGGCAGCGAAGAAGCGCTAAAATCATACAGGGAAAAAAACAAAATATGCAAAGATACGATCAAAACTGCCAAGGAGGATGCAGAAAGACGGATCGCAAAAGAGAGCAGAAACAACCCGAAGCTATTTTTCAACTACATAAACAGCAAAAGGATTTGCAGGGAGAGCGCTGGCCCTTTAAAAAACAATGCAGGAGAAATCATTGATGATGACGAAGGGAAAGCAAATCTACTTAACAGCTTCTTCTCAAGTGTGTTCACCAAAGAAAAGGAAATGCCACACGAGATGCAGGGGAATAAAACGAACCCCTCACAAAATATCTCATACCTAACGCAGGAGGAGGTGCGGAAGCGTCTAAAGAAAACTAAAATTGATAAATCACCGGGCCCAGATGGATTACACCCAAGGATACTAAAGGAACTAAGTGACGAGATAGCTAGGCCGCTATACCTAATATTTCTAGACACTATCAAGACCGGAGTAGTACCATTGGACTGGCGCATTGCCAACGTGGTTCCAATTTACAAAAAAGGGAGCAAAAGTGAGCCTGGTAACTACAGGCCAGTAAGTCTCACTTCAGTAACGGGAAAAATTTTCGAGGGGATTCTGAGAGACGCCATCGATGAGTACCTCAAGGAGATTAAGGGAATAACTCCTCACCAGCATGGATTCATGAAGGGTCGCTCATGTCAGACAAATCTGATCAGTTTCTACGATGAAGTAAGCTCTAAGCTGGACCAGGGAGAATCTATTGATCTTGTATATCTGGACTTCTCTAAAGCCTTTGACACCGTGCCACATAATAGGCTAATATACAAAATGAGGCAGCTCGGACTGGGCGAAAACGTGTGTAAGTGGGTAAAAAATTGGCTCAACGATAGAAAGCAGAGGGTGGTAATAAATGGTTCGTACTCTGATTGGACCACAGTCGCTAGCGGGGTGCCACAGGGTTCAGTATTAGGCCCCACTCTGTTCAACATATTTATTAATGACCTGATAGAGGGGCTGCACAGCAAAATATCAATATTTGCAGATGACACAAAATTATACAATATAATTAATGCAACGGAGGACAATGTGCGGCTACAAACGGACCTGGATAAGATGGGGGCTTGGGCAGAAAAATGGCAAATGAAGTTCAATGTTGAAAAATGTAAGACTATGCACATGGGCAGGAGGAACGGATGTCACAAATATTCACTTAATGGGGTACCGCTGGGGAAAAGTGATATGGAAAAGGATCTAGGGGTATTAGTGGATAATAGACTAAACTGGAGTAACCAATGCCAGTCAGCTGCTGCAAAGGCAAATAAAGTCTTGGGGTGCATTAAAAGAGGTATAGGGGCGAAGGACGAGAACATTATCCTTCCATTATATAAGGCACTTGTCAGGCCTCACATGGAATACTGCGTACAATTCTGGACACCGGTGCTCAGGAAAGATGTCACAGTGCTTGAAGGGGTTCAAAGAAGGGCAACTAAACTAATACATGGAATGACGGGACTGGAATACCCACAGAGGCTATCCAAATTGGGACTATTTACTCTAGAAAAAAGAAGGTTAAGAGGCGACCAAATAACCATGTTTAAGTACATGAGGGGACAACACATGGATCTCTCCTGCGATCTGTTTACACCCAGGACCACGACGGTAACAAGAGGACATCCGCTACGATTAGAGGAAAGTAGGTTTCATCACCAACATAGAAAGGGGTTCTTTACTGTAAGAGCAGTTAGACTGTGGAACTCTCTACCAGAGGAAGTGGTGATGGCAAAATCGATAGAGGAGTTTAAAAGGGGACTTGATGTCTTTCTGGAGAAGAAGTATATTACAGGATATAAATATTAGGTTAAGGGTCAATCCTGGTATACAGGCAGGTAGGAACTATTAGGGGTTGATCCAGGGAACAGTCTGATTGCCATTAGGGAGTCGGGAAGGAATTTTTCCCCCAAAAGGGCTAATTGGCTTCTGGCCTTGGGGTTTTTTGCCTTCCTCTGGATCAACACAGTAGGATAGACAGGCTGGACTAGATGGACAATGTCTTCATTCGGCCTTACATACTATGTTACTATGTTACTATGTTACTAAATTAGTAAGAATTGCAGTTTCAATAAGCCTCATTAACAGCCCAGCCTATTATCACACCAAGGGGGTACAGTTTTAGGGTGGTTTCACATCTGCATTGGAACCACAGGTCGGAGGTTCTGCTGCAGATGTGGCTCAAAATATCAGAAGAAAAAGCCCAGCATGCACCGTCTTTTCTTCGGTCTAAAAGACGAGCAGCTGAGTGGAAACTGAACGGACGGCATTATAGTCAATGGGGTCCATTCAAGGCTGTTCTTTTCCGCCCTGAGGGTGCGGGCAGACGAGCGCATAAACGGCGCGTTTTTGCGACCAAACGTATATACGTGACCATCTGAGGCAATGGTTTCGAATGTATTCGTTCACATGGGCGATTTTACGGCGCGTAAAAACGGCAATTCGAAAAAAAACGGAACATATGCGACCGAAATACGCGCCAACGCATATTCGATCGCCGAAAAGACCGTTTGCAAAGTAGGAACAAACGAAAATACGCTTTCTAGCTCTGGTCGTGATCAGTGAAAAACGATCGCTCGGGCGATTATACGTTGCGCTCGTGCGAACGTAAATACGCCTACGCTCGTCTGCCCGCACCCTGAGACAGAGCCGCTCAACCATGGGGCTTCCCCTTTCCAGGTCCCTGAATGGTGCATGAAAGCGGAACCTTTGGGGCAGGTTGTTGAATCACCCTTAGGGATTTCTGTATTCAAACCCCACCACATTGGACACATTAGGTCGGCATTCTGTTTATCAATTTTTAATAGGATAAATAAAAGTTATTTTTTAATTTTTTAAAAAGTGATACTTACTAGTGGGTCCTTTTCAGTGAATAGTCATTCTGAGAGGAAATTAAAAAAACAGCAGGGGGCACTATAACAAGTATAGGACAGTAATATCTAGACTCAGGAGAATTTTTTTTTATTCCAATGGAATACTTTTTTTGTTTTCCAGTTAATATTTACTAATTGGGTAACCCCTTTTTAAGGCATTATTTGGTTTAGAAACATTCATCCCTCAAAACTATTCCTCTTTCAGGACAGCCATCAGTCAGTTAATTCACAGAGCGTCTCTATCTCTGAAAGACCCAGCATGTTCATTTGTTACATGGACATCCCAATGAAATCCAGAGACACCATGTAATGCTTCAGTACTCTTACAGTGGCAACGGGAGAGCGGTGCGGGTCTCCGGAGTCCTGTCCGGATCTTCTTTCTTTTTCACTTCGGATATGTGCAGATAGGCCGGCCGCTGCCACGCACAGTACTTTTCTTTATGAACTCCTCCTTTCCCGCAGTATCTGTGGCCCATCTGCAGTGTCAGCTACAGGTAGGCTGCGGATCGGACAGTTTCCATTGACTTCGATGGAGGCTGTCCATGCAGGATCCGCAGCAAAATAGAGCATGCTGCAATTTTATTTTCTGGTCATATGCAGATGACCATGTATTCCTATGGGTGGCTTTATTTGCGGATCTTCTGCATGGGTGACCTGCGCTGATTCCACAAATCAGATCTGCCCGTGGACATTGGGCCTTAAGGCAGCAGATGCAGTCCTAAGCTCTCGCTCACGACCTGAAGATTGTGGGTTCAATACCCGTTTGGTTCATGTAGCCAGCTCAAGGTTGACTCAGCCTTCCATCCTTCCAAGGTTGGTAAAATGGGGGAAGGCAATGGCAAACCACCCCGCAAAAATAATCTGCTAAGTCTCCAGGGGTGAGCGTCTCCTCAGTCTGCCAAGAAAACATCATGATGTGATGTCACCCTAGGAGTCAGTCATGACTTGGTATTTGCACCAGGGGACTTTACCTTTACCTCTACCAAAAAGCAATTGTCAAAAAGCAAACAACTCTCTTGAGAAAGCTTATGTTCATTAGTAGATGTCTACGCCAGTCAGAATGTGCGTCTTGCGCAGGTGTAGTATTGAATTTTCCAAATTAAGTTGTGGAAGCAACTCCCAGGGCTTTGGGGAAAGTTTTTATCCAACTTAAGAAACCTCTCTCTTCCTAGCAGAGAGGCATCCAAATAATCAGATTTATTTATATATGGGTCTAAAAAAGCTTTAATTCGTTTTTGTATTATTTTTTTATTAGCTTTACAAGTTTTTTTTAAATAAAACCAAAATCATAAGATCAATCTGGGCTACTAAGGGCATTGTTTTACTGTGGTGTAATACAGCTATTGGCTACAAGTTTTTTATGACTTAAAGGGGTGGTCTCACGAAATCAAGTGGGGTTAAGCACTTCTGTATGGCCATATTAATGCACTTTGTAATATACATCGTGCATTAAATATGAGCCATACAGAAGTTATTCACATACCTGCTCCGTTGCTAGCGTCCTCGTCTCCATGGTTCCGTCTAAATTCTCTGGCAGCTTGCTTTTTTAGACGCGCTTGCGCAGTCCGGTCTTCTGCTCTGAGCACGAGCCGCTTCAGCCTGCTAGCCGCTACAGCTCTTCTGCGCATGCGCAGAAGAGCTGTCACTTCTCGGGAGCGCGCTGGAGCGGCCATTCTGTACCATCCTCTGTTAGAGGAAGGTGCAGAAACTGGAGCCGCCCAGCCGTCCCGAGAAGCCGTCCAGCCGTTCAGCTGTCCCGAGAAGCCGCCCAGCCGTCCCGCTGTCCAGGTAAGTGATGGGTCGGGGGTGATGTGTCACTAACAGGCTTGGGCCCCTCCGGGTGTCCTAGCGCTGGGCTCCGGAACCTAGCGCTGTGGCCCGGGACCTTCACCTGTCTTGAGGGGACTGCCGCTGGGCCGAGGGGCCTTCGTCTGTTGTCAGGGTCTAGCGCGGGGGGGGGGGGGGGGCGGGGTCTAGCGTGGGGGGGGCCGGGTCTAGCGCCGGGGAGCCAGGTCTACCGCTGGGGAGCCGGAGTCTAGCGCGGGGGGGCCGGGTCTAGCGCGGGGGAGCCGGGGTCTAGCGCGGGGGGGGGGGCCGAGGCCTAGCGCCGGTTACTTGCTGCTTGGCGGTGGGTGACTGTGTGCCGTGGTCGGTCGCGTTCAATCCTGGGGTCCGGTCGGCGGCTGCGGGGCGTCTGGTTGTCAGGGAGACACAGCTGGTAGCGTCTCTGGAGCGCACACGTCGGGCTACAGCAAGCGACGGGAAAAGAGCCGGCGGCCATCTTGGGAAAATTTTTATAAGTTGCTGAAACGCTGGAACTGTAAGTACAAACCAGCTAGAAAAGTCATTTACAGGGGGGCTTAGTAATGTATGCTTAATTAGGGGGACTGGGCAAAAAAAAAAATTCACTGCTTCCTCCAGATAACCCCTTTAAGCTGTGACCCAATCCTTAAAAACATTTTATTGTATGGTGTTGTAATTGACGAATGCAGTAAATTGCTTATTAATTATATGATTTACACTTATTTATGCCTATGTGTTTTATGATATTATGACATTTTCATATAACACTTTCATCACGTAAATTAAATAGTACCTTAAGAATTTTGATTTCAGGCAGATTTACCCTTTGATTGATGTAAATAGTAACTGAGCTCCTTGATCTTCCTCTAACTGACTACTAGAAATTGTAGAATTGAGTCACTATTAGAGATGAGCAAGCATGCTTGGATGAAGCAGTTACTTGAGCGAGCATAGCTCTTCTCGAGTAACTGCTTACTGGTCTGAGCAGGCTCGGGGGGGGGGGGGGGGCGTGAGCGGGGGGCGGCGGGTGTTAGTGGGCGGTAGAGAGAGATCTCTCTCACTCTCCTCCCCGCTCACTTCAATGGAAGTGGGAAAGAAAGGGAGGGGGAGGGAGTATACCTGCGCCCTACCCTGCGGAAAGAAGTCAGCTGGCTCTATTTAAGTCTTGGCAGTCATTCTGAGGATTTCTGGCAATCGATGGATTGCCGTGCTGCAATGCATTTTTTTGCCGATACGCAGCAACCGTCCGTGTGAGCGGTACAAAATAGGCAGCTAAAGTTCTGGACGTGATTGCAGCAATTATTCATTCATGAGATTTTACAGCGCATACGTGCAAACGTAAAAACGCATACAGTTGTGTGAAACAGGCCTCCGACTGATCTCAGGTTTCTAATTATTCTAACAAGCCTTCAAAATCTATAGCTTCCTAATTCATCTCCACCTTAACACCTCATTAATACAAGACAGAATAGCCTAATATATGCATACCTTGCAATGGATATTCATGTGACAACTGAGCTCTCCACAGGCTCATTGAATATAATTGATGTGATAAAGATAAACCTTCAATCAACAAAAGCTTTTTGAAGTATCAAAGAATATTTGTCTCTTAGACCTAAAGTAAAATCAGCAAAAATACAGAAAGTACTGCATATCACAAAAACATTTGCTAACTATCCAGCCACATGATACAAATACAATCTCCATCATCTTTCACTTGTTGACCATTTCCAGTCAGCAGTATGATTTTCTTCATTTAAAGCCTTCATTTACTGACTATATTGCCAATATTCAGCACAGTTGGGAGTTTTTCTCTTTAGTTTTTTTTTACATTGGGGTCTACAACTAGAGATGAGTGAGTATACTCGCTAAAGGCAATGGGTCGAGCGAGCATTGCCTTTAGTGAGTATCTTCCCGCTCGGGACGGAAGGTTCGGGTGCCGGCGCGGGGGAGCGGTGAGTAGCGGCAGTCAGCAGGAGGGAGCGGGGGGAAGAGAGGGGGTGAGAGATCTCCCCTCCGTTCCGCCCCGCTCTCCCCCGCAGCTCCCTGCCCGCCGCCGGCACCCGAACCCTCTGTCTCGAGCGGGGAGATACTCACTAAAGGCAATGCTCGCTCAAGCAATTGCTTTTAGCAAGTATACTCGCTCATCTCTATCTACAACGTATCACAGTGGACAACATATGGCAATGCCTCAATTCTCAGGACCCGTTGAGTACGTGCACTACGTTTACCTGATCTTCTTCCTGTTGGCTTTCTTCTGTTTCTTTCTGTGATTTATAGATGGTATTGAAAGAAAATTTTCTTCTGACGACAGTAGTCATTGTGTGTGACAATTTACCCTGGCACTGGCATCGGGAACAAGTTCCTTTGGCAGATCCATATTATTCATACCAGGACATGCCAACCTTTGGGTTTCTGTATTTGACTGCACAGTTTTAATTAATGCCATAATTTATACTTTTTGGAAGTGTGGATTGAAGATGGTTCCAAAAAATTATTTACCATTAGATGAATAGGAAACAGAAATCCTCTCTACTAATCACCCAACCCATCTTACTGCAGCAGTGGTGATTGACATCCCTCCATACTTGGAGATATTTTGGTATGTACTACTGATGGTATCAATGTTAGTTTATTTACTATTTTACTATGATTTCACCCAGAAAGGAAAACTGGTGTACAAAACATAGATATGCCCCAAAGTGTTTCTCCTTATGCTGTCGCTTCCAGTGATTCTGTCTAAAGTGAAAACATATACAAAACATTAATGCCTTTTGCTTAACATTTGGATTCATTTAAAGTAATATTTTTCTTAGATATTTCTTGTGACACATTTGTAGTGTTTCGTATTTGACATCTTACAGAAAATTCTTTGACATGCACTACCACTAAGATGAGTAAAATGTTTTCTACGCATAGCATTGCGTGCAGGTGTCTGTAATATTTCACACCATTTACCTTTGACCCCCCTTCCAGATTGATTCCTGTTTATGACAAACCCAGCTACCTGGGTCAGGCAAAACTATCTGAGGTGTCTATGGTGGGCAAAGACAGACCCATAAAGTTTGGCATCAGAAACTGAGAGGCAACACATCAAAATTCTAAGGACCACCTGTCTGTCCGTACGTGAGTTACATACTGCGCCCCATATCACATGGCGCTGACATCATCACAGGTTCTTCATCCCTGTGCAGATACTAACCACCACCTGCCTGTGAGTGAGTTACATGCTCCACCCCTGATCACATAACGGTAACGTCATCACAGGTCCTTCATCCCTGTACAGATTATGAGCAGACTACATCCCCTACAAATCCCCATGGCCTCAGTTGCTATAGAATACTAATGACCACACAGCCGGATAACAGCCATGTGCTTACAGGATCTGTGATGATGTCACCATCATGTGATCAGTCACCCGTGTGGGAGGAGTCTGGGGTCAAATGACCAGGGGGGATCAGTGTGTGCAGGACTCTACTGTGCTGCTTGTGATCCCTGTTGTATGGGATGAAGAATGTATGTAGCAGAGCTGTATGTGATGTACATATAGCAGAGCTGTGTGTGTTTGACGTACATGTAACAGAGCTGTGTGTGTGTGATGTGCATGTGATACAGCTGTGTGGTGCATTGCGCCATTACGCCACCAAAGACACTGATACTATGTGTGAAGGACTCTACTGTGCTGTATGTGATCCCTGTTGTATGGGATGAAAAATGTATGTAGCAGAGCTATATGTGATGTACATGTAGCGGAGCTACATGTGTGTGATGTGCATGTACCAGAGCTGTGTGTGTGTGATGTGCATGTACCATAGCTGTGTGTGATGTACATGTAGCATAGCTGTGTGTGTGACGTGCATGTAGCAACTGTGTGGCGCAGGACTGCTCTACTATCTCTAAGAGTGGGTGTTCTGCTAAGATCACACCAAGAGAGCATTGGGCAATCTTGAAAGAGGTGCAGGTGAAGGAAACCCTGCAGGGGAACAGTCTGCAGAAGTCTCTAAAAACTGCAGAAAACTCTGTTCATGTGTCCCCTTATTAGGGGAACACTGACCAAAAATGGTGATCATGAAAGGTCACCACGTAGGAAGCTGATGCTATTCCGAAATAATTTTGATGCATCTCAAGTTTTCCTGAGACCACCTGATGTTCCACAATGCTTCTGTGAAAATGCACTATACATAGTGGATGTTTTTAAGCACAAAAGAATAATTCTATCTGTAGAGACAAAAAACAGTACTCACCAACACCAAAATGTCATCCAACTGGGAAGTCTGTTCTGTCAAAGGATTGGAGGGACATCATGATTAGAGACTGCTTTGCTCCTCAGGACCTGGATATCTTCTGATCACTGAGGAAAAATGAAACAATGAATTCTAAGGTTGGCCAAAAAGAGTTTACAGGAGAATGTAAGGGCCACTATCCATGCTCTCCAGCTGAAGAGATGTTGGGTGATCCAACAAGACAATGACTAAAAACACAAAAGTTATTCGACTAAAGAATGGTTCACAAAGAAGAACTTTGAAGTGGCCTATGGACATACTATGGCATGTTCTGAAGAGGGCTGTGCATGCAAGGCATCCCAGCAATATTTTTTCCTCCCCATGTCCGCGGGCACGGCTGGATTCAGCTGCAGAATTCAGCAGTGGAATCCAGGTTTGCAAGTGGACATCGGGCCTTACTTTTTCTTGCATCCATTACTGTCTATCAGTGCAATAATAAACCGAGCCAAGAGTGCATGTGTAAAAGGGAAGGGTGGGGGGTTCTGAAAAGATAGCTCCCAGCAGAATAAGTATTTGCCCAACAGCTTCCTAAAATGTATGACCTGTAAATTAAAGGATCGGGCTGTAACGGAGGGGACACGGGCCCCCTTTAAGTGGAAACACGTCATGACACGGAGGAGGGGAGATAACCAGGGGGGGGGGGGAATTCAGAGAGTGAAGGGTTAATGTTAAAGAAATATTGGGGAATTTTACGGAAAATGGGAGGTAACAGTGGGGATTGGTGGACAGGGAAGGAGGCGGGGGGGTATTTAAGGAAGGGGGGGGCGAGGTCAGCGCCATCTTTAGGTGTGACACAAGTGAGTCCTGCCTGCCTGCCTGAGAGTTCAGTGTATTTTTTTTTGTCATGGCAGCTTGGCGGGTGGGGCGGCTTGAAGTTGGTGGAAATTGTGTGGGTGGGGAGTTGGGTGGGCACGGTCTCACCTGTTAAGATTCCCTCCTTGATGTAAATTTTATGGTATCTGGTGCAGGTGACTTGGCTGGTGAGGGGGCGGTAGTAGAGTCCCTCCGGCTGTAAGTCACGGTAATAATAGTCACCACTTGGGAGGCTTGTGTTGCCCCTAGGCCTGTTGGTCCGGCGGGGGGCAAGGTTCAGTTCTTAATATGATTGCACCAGATTTTGTGGCTCAAAGGACTCCCCCTCTTATTTGGTTAACGTTTTTATGTACAGTTTGTAAATAAATTGATGGCTGTGGCCACTTTATCCAAAGAAGGAGTCTGTCTTTATTGGGTGGGGTGGTTACAGCGGAGGTTATTCTGGCCATCCCGGATCATGACCCTTTTACATGGGACGATAATTTTTCAGTGTAAATACTTGTAATGACTGAATGACCAATGATAATTTGTTTGCTTATTGTTCGTCTATCAGGTTCTTCAGGCATAAAGCTGAATTGCAATCAGCCCGTGTAAACAGGCAGTTATTCATGTATGAACGACTGTCTGTTTACTTTGAATGTAGGTGGGCGACCGGAACGATCTCTGGTCCGCTCCGCCTGCATTCACTCAGCAATTATCGCTCCTGTGTAAAAGCACAGCAGTGATTATTGCTGGGACAACTGTCGTTTTCTCCTCTGCCCAATAATTGCCTTGTATAAAAGGGAACTAGTGTCCATTTAAGAAAGTCTGAATTGTGATATGAACAGGCCGTTATCTCCATCTACTCTGTAGGTGACTGCAAACTTTTGTTCTCTGTTAGAAACCCTTCAAAGCTGGACGGGAGCTGTAGTATCCCTTTAAGGGTCTGTTCACATGGCAGGATCTGCGGGTGTAGGTATTTAGTGTAAGATTCTGCATTAGGCTGGGTTCCCACTGGGATGATTCCAGGTAGAAATCTCGCAGTTTGGTCGCAGCGAAAAACCATGAGATTTCTGCCGGAAAAGCGCTGCTTCAAAACCCACTGCACTATGCCACGGGTTTTGAAGCGGCCTGGCTGCACGCTTTTCTGTTGTGGCCGGCGCTCCCATAGAGGAGAGCGCAGCCGCAGCAGAAAGAGAAAAAAATGGACATGCTGCGGACGGTGAATCCGCGCTGCAGCGCTGTCTTCTGCTGGCTTTGGCGCGACGGATTCTCCGTCCCGTGTGGACGAGATTTCTCGGACGGAATTTCCTTGGCAAATCCGCCCAGTGTGAAGCCAGCCTTAGAGTCCACAGTGTGAACATACCCTAGGAGAATCTGAACAGAATAATGCTCTCAATAGACATTGGGTTTATTGTCCTCAGTGACAAAAATCTAAAAATCTCATGTTGTGCTTTAACAAAAATTGAGACTAAGCATCATTTAACCCATGACTGTACGCAAACATTTTAGTAATGTGCATAATAATTAGAAATCATCATTTTCAATTGTAATATCTATCATTGCATATACAGACGCCTCAGTAATAAATTGGGGTACCCAGCGGGTGGGGCTTAGTACGAGCTGATAAGAGTTCTTGTGAGTGAAGCAAATACTTTATATTCTGCATTTCAAACAGAGATTTAATGTTAATCATATACAATCAATTGTTTATTCATAAGATCAATCTGTCATATCTTATATTAAAATGCACAGCATTATGGGTGACGTGGCGGCAATATCAAGCACAAATTGGAACATGACTCAGATTATTTAATCTATGTGCCAACAGAGAACGGAAGTCCTCAATAATAAGCTTCTGCCATATCTATCTATCTATCCAACTATCTATCTATCTATCTATCTCATATCTATCTATCTAGTTTATCCATCTATCTCAAATGTAATCTAATATATATCTCATATATAGTTTATCTATCTATGCATCTATGTATCTATCTTTAATCTAATCTGTTCATCAAATACATATCTCATATCTATCTATCTATCTATCTATCTATCTATCTATCTCATATCTATCTCATATCTATCTATCTATCTATCTATCTATCTATCTCATATCTATCTATCTATCTATCTATCTATCTATCTCATATCTATCTATCTATCTATCTAGTTTATCCATCTATCTCAAATGTAATCTAATATATATCTCATATATAGTTTATCTATCTATGCATCTATGTATCTATCTTTAATCTAATCTGTTCATCAAATACATATCTCATATCTATCTATCTATCTATCTATCTATCTATCTATCTCATATCTATCTCATATCTATCTATCTATCTATCTATCTATCTATCTATCTATCTATCTATCTCATATCTATCTATCTATCTATCTAGTTTATCCATCTATCTCAAATGTAATCTAATATATATCTCATATATAGTTTATCTATCTATGCATCTATGTATCTATCTTTAATCTAATCTGTTCATCAAATACATATCTCATATCTATCTATCTATCTATCTATCTATCTATCTATCTATCTATCTATCTGTCTATCTATCTATCTATCTATCTCATATCTATCTATCTATCTATCTATCTCATATCTATCTATCTATCTATCTATCTATCTATCTATCTCATATCTATCTATCTATCTAGTTTATCCATCTATCTCAAATGTAATCTAATATATATCTCATATATAGTTTATCTATCTATGCATCTATGTATCTATCTTTAATCTAATCTGTTCATCAAATACATATCTCATATCTATCTATCTATCTATCTATCTGTCTATCTATCTATCTATCTCATATCTATCTATCTATCTATCTATCTATCTATCTATCTCATATCTATCTATCTATCTATCTATCTATTATCTATCCTATATATATCTATCTATTTATCTATTATCTATCTTCTATCTATCTATCTCTTTACTTTTTTCATCATCTGAGTATACACAATGGGGCATATGCCGTTTTTTTTCACAAACAGAGCAGGATCTGGCATAAAACTCCAGAAAGAAATCGAGCGTACAAAAAAATAATACATATGCCCCGTAGTTTATTTTCACCAGTACACATAGTATGTATAAGTTATACATCTAAGTGTAGCCCATCAAAATAGCTATTTTATGATGTTCTATATTGTAGAGAAGCATTTCTTAAACGGGTGCCATATCTAAAATCTAACTCCTGTTCAAATTACTTTAATGGCCTTTTAGCGAGTGCACCAAGAAACACTCCCAATGTACAAGCTAAGCATGTCCATAGGGTTCTATTACCCTGACAGAAGCCAAAGGAGGTTGCCTTGTTGGGACAGATGAACTTTCATAATCTGATCAAAATGTGCACTAAGAACCTCAAATATATACCTAAAGCAATAATGAATTCACTATTTATGTATATTTGGTGTTTATATGTTTATTGCTGCACTCGCATTTGATCAATAAGAAGGAATTTGATTTTTTGATGCACAGTCGCCCGCAAATGACAACTTTTTAAGCTTTAGCCAAAGTTCATTAGGGTCTTCACAAATTAACCCTTTCCAATCCAATTTGTATCCTGATTTTCCTAGGGGCTTACTCTTTTTCTTCCATTATACAATGGCACTATATGCTGGCTAAAGCCAGTACTGCATGAGGTAACACATTGGATAGGCTCCGACAGCAGAGAGGCTGGCAATATACAGTAAGAGAACCCCGACAGACGTCTTCCAACATCGGAGCTGTACAGCCTTAAATCATAATGTCTTTAGACATCAGACAGTAGATTGGAAAGGGTTAAAGGGTAGACCAATAATGTCAGGGTTGAACTCTATCACCCTAGAGGCAATGTTGAACCGCAGTGTTTTTTATGGTTTTTGTGTTTTTTTTGACTATTCAAACTCCACGCTATTGCATGCGAGTTTGAAAAAAAATTAGGTCCTGCCCTATCTTTCTCATGTGTAGAAAAACTACAAGTCAGAAAGTTAGGGCAAGTTCTGCTAGCGAAAGCAAAACCCCTGAAATCAATGGTTTTGTTTCATCACATTTTGCAGCTGTGATTTTCACAGCCACGAGATGGGACAAAATCACGTAATCTGAAGAAGCCCTGATATCGCACTTGTCTGTGTTACTACAGCCTCAGAAAGTCTGAACAGAACAAGTTTTTCGTGACTGATTTTCCATCAATTCAATAATAAACATTGGGTCTATTGTCTTCATTAACAACAATCCCAGTCTTCACACATTTTAATTGGTGCATTGCCAAGGAGCGTTTTACAAGCCTATTCGGACACTTCTGACCTGGCAAACTTTCCTGGGCACCAAAATTGTGCTGAGGAAGTAGCCTGAAGGAGGGTAATTGCACAACATAGGAGCACAGATCCAGTGAGTGACATTTGTTATTGAACATTCATGATTAATTAGCCAATGGTTGATTGTGTCTGTTATTATTGCTACAAGTTTGCCAATGTATTGTCATGTTATTAAAGCGTGTTTCAGCTTTGCATATCCCTATTTGGTTAAAGGGTCCCTTGACAAGAAGCTGATAACAGTGCCCCTCTGCCCAAAGACGCCCAACAATCAGCTGTAACCTGGCAGCAAGTGTTCAATTTCCCTGCAGCGCCTCTACAGCACAAGTAAGGCATTACACAGTGTCCATTCACATCAGTGTAATACAGGTCAGGATAGTCTTCCAGAGAGATAGATGTTCTTTATAACCCCTCTGATCAGTTGATGAAGATCGTGAACATGGAATCTTACATAGTAACATAGTTCATAAGGCTGAATGAAGACAATGTCCATCTAGTCCAGCCTGTCTAGCTTTATTAAAACCTTACCAAACTCTTATAAATAACCGGCACAGACACCAATATTGGATAAAGAAGGCCGCAGTGTTTATTAACGGGGTTACAAACATTTGGGGAGAAATGTAACCAATAATAACCATAACACTTGCTGTAAACTCTGTTTTACAGACCCAAGTTTATTAACCAATCAATAACCATAACAGTTCATGTAAACCACACGCGTCAAACACAAGGCCCACGGGCCAAATCTGGCCCGCTGCCTCGTGTTATGTGGCCCACGGCGTGCCGACGCTGCTCACCAGTGCAGGGATTACCAGCTGTGGTGCCGCAGTTCCCAGCTGGTAATCGCGCCGTTACCGCTGATCCCAGCGCACACTGACGTCAGTGTGCAGCCAGGATCCTCCTCCCCGAGTCCCCTGCTCTTCAGTTCCACAGGAGAGGACTCGGGGAGGAAGCGTGCCTGGCTACACACTGACGTCAGTGTGCACCCAGGGATCAGCGCAAGCAGAGGGGGAGCGGCGCTGACAGGAAGGAAGAGGTAACCATATGGGTTGGGGGGGACTATTATTACTGGGGGGCCTGCTTATTACTGTGGGGAGAGGGGCTGCTTATTACTGTGGGGGGGGGGGCTGCTTATTACTGAGGGGGGGAAGGGCTGCTTATTACTGGGGGGGGAGGGCTGCTTGTTACTGGGGGGGGGCTGCTTATTACTGGGGAGAGGGGGCTGCTTATTACTGGGGGTGGGCTGCTTATTACTGGGGGGGCTTATTATTATTACTGAGGGGGGGTCTTATAATTATAACGTTGCTATGGGGGTTAATATTACTAATTGGGCCACTGTGGGAGTCGTTATTTTTACTGGGGCCAATATCAGGGTTCCTATTAGGGCTCGTTCACACGGGTGTAATTGTATTTCGGTCACACAAATACGCTGCGTATTTGCGCAATTGAAAATCGCTTATGCCTGTATATTTGCGTACGTAAAAAGGAACGCAGATGGGGCCATTGAAATGGTGCAAAAATATGCAGTGAATACATAGGTTTCCTGCGCATTCACCACATATTTGCGCGGCCCGTTCACTTCAATGGACTATTGGGGTGCGTCGTAGGCAACAAAATAGGTCATGCTGTGTAAAAATATCCATCATGTGAATGAACATACTGAATCAATGGCTTCTATCACTGCATATTATGTACGCAAATACTCTTGTGTGAACAGGCCCTTACTGTACTATCTTAGGCCCCCTGCACACGGGCGGAAATTCCGCAGTGGGATTTCCAACAGAATTTCCGCCTGTAGAAGCTGCCATAGGATTGCGTTAGAAAACGCAATCCTATGCAGAAGGCTGCGGTTTGTCTGCGCGAAATCTCGCACGGAAAAAAAAAACGCGGCATGCTCTTTTTCTGTGCAGGGCAGCCGGCACATCACAGAGCCGGATCCGCAGGAGCATGTGAGTGCCGCGCTGGTTCCTGCAGGGATGCGGGTCGGGTCCCGCTGCGAGAATTCTCGCAGCGGGATCCGACCCGGCCCATCTGCAGGCGGGCTTACAATCGGACGTTTGAAGGTCACCATAAGCCTGATGTGGCCCTCCGTGAAAATGAGTTTGACACCCCGATGTAAACTCTCTCTTACAGACACGAGTTTACCACCACCAAACTCTCCCCAAGTTTACCTGCCCACCCGCCTAATGCGGGCGACAATCCCCCACCAGGCCATGGCATCCACTAATGACATGCCCCCCCCGCAACAAACCGCAGCCTCCTCAATCATCTACAGAAATCCATATTAAAAATATCCAACACAATCTCTGACAAGTATGCTAGATCATTCCTATGATAGCCTGGAACAAGACCTTCCATATTAGCATGTCTAAAAAGAAAACATCCACTCCTGGCGTGAGCTCTACCACCGGGTTACCCTTCTCCGAATTCTCAGGCTATATACAGACCTCGGCAAAGACCATAATAATCGAGGAACAATATCTGAAAAAACCATCACTGTATCTGGAACCTTGTTTAATGTTCCACATCTCCCCTTCAATGCATGACATATCACTGTGCTCTCTTTTCCTATGTCATTAATTAGTACACCATATTATTCAGGCGCATGTACAACTTAAACTGAGATGAACCCCATCTGTTTACTTTTTCTTCAAAAAACCACACCTGTAAACAATTTTAAGCACCATTATACATTAAAAGCAAGATAATGACTGTCCATCATCCCTGTCTCCCCGAAAACAAGACAGGGTCTTCTACTAATTTTTGCTCCATAAGATCTTACTTTTGCCATGTATAGCTGCCTGGACACTATTTACATTGACTTTTTTAAATTATTATTATTAACTTCAACTAGGGCTTAATTTTGGAATAGGGCTTAAAGTTCAAGCATCCTCAAAAATCCTAAAAAATCCTGCTAGGGCTTATTTCCGGGGTAGGTTTTATCTCCAGGGAAACAGGGTACATGGATCAACAAAGAACTTGGTGCTTGAACACAAATACTAGGGATGCCGGTACCGCACAACCCACCAGTATGCCTGCTGGGTATTCTAGACGAAGAACAATGGCAATACCATGACAGAATATTCCTTACTAAAGTATTATTTTTTGCCCGCAAAGCAATAGGCCTATGCTGGATGGACAGACGCCCTCCGACACTCTCAAAATGGCAGACTATTATCAACCCCATGCTACCATATGAAAAAATAGTCTACAAAAATAGAAAATGCCCTGAAAAATGTAACAAGGTATGGGAGAGGTGGTGTGGGTCGACGAGTACAGTGTTCACACAAGACCGGTTCCAAAACCTGCTAAGGACATCTATGCCTGGAAATGCCCGGTAAAACCAACAAAGAACCCTACTCTTCACTGGCACTACGAGAAACTGCATTGTCATAAAGTGTACAACAACTGTATATGTAGATGTAACGTACTAAAGTACTGATACTATGATTGTAATGAGCCTATGATGTAACCAAAGTTCTTTATTCATTTATTGTACAAAACACAGAGTTTTCAATAAAACGAGTTTAAAAAAAAAAAAGAACCTGGTGCTTGCGGGCATAGACACATAAACGCCTGCAAATTCCAAACCAGACATATATTCTCATGAAAATGAGCAAACAAGCGAATCCACGCCGCTTTACCCAATTTGTCTTTAATTATTATAAAGCTCCCATGGTTTGACACATCCTTAAAGGAGATGTCTCGAGGAAGCAGTTAATTTTTTTTTTTGCCCAGTCCCCCCCATTAAACACACATTACTAAGCCCCCCTGTAAATTACATTTCTAGCTGGTTCGTACTTACCGTTCCAGCGTTTCAGCAAGTTATAAAAGTTTCCTCAAGATGGCCGCCGGCTCTTTCCCCGTCGCTCGCTGCAGCCCGACGTGCGCGCTCCCGAGACGCCGCCAGCTGTGTCTCCATGGCAACCGGACGCATCGCAGCCGCCGACCAGACGCCCCGCAGCCGCCGACCAGACAGCAGGTAACCGGCGCTAGCCCCCGGCTCCCCAGCGCTAGTTCCCCCGGCGCAGCGACAGCCCCCCCGGCCTAGCGACAGCCCCCCCCATCGCAGCGACAGCCCCCCCGGCCTAGCGCTAGCTCCCCCGGCGCAGCGACAGCCCCCCCAGCCTAGCGCTAGCTCCCCCGGCGCAGCGACAGCCCCCCCGGCCTAGCGACAGCCCCCCCCATCGCAGCGACAGCCCCCCCGGCCTAGCGCTAGCTCCCCCGGCCTAGCGACAGCCCCCCCAGGCCTAGCGACAGCTCCCCCGGCCTAGCGACAGCCCCCCCCCGGCGCAGCCCGGCGCAGCGGCAGCCCCCCCCCGGCGCAGCGGCAGCCCCCCCCCGACCCATCACTTACCTGGGAGGCTGCTGGGCTGGGCTGGTCTTCTCCGCTGGGCAGCTCCAGTTTCTGCACCTTCCTCTAACAGAGGATGGTGCAGAATGGCCGCTTCAGCGCGCTCCCGAGCAGTGACAGCTCGTCTGCGCATGCGCAGAAGAGCTGTAGCGGGGAGCACACTGAAGCGGCTCGTGCTGAATGGAGAAGACCGGACTGCGCAAGCGCGTCTAAAAAAGCAAGCTGCCAGCGAATTTAGACGGAACCATGGAGACGAGGACGCTAGCAACGGAGCAGGTAAGTGGAATAACTTCTGTATGGCTCATATTTAATGCACAATGTACATTACAAAGTGCATTAATATGGCCATACGGAAGTGTATAACCCCACTTGGTTTCGCGAGACCACCCCTTTAAGGCCCCAAAGTCACATCTAAACCGCTGGACCTCATATGCTGCTCTACATACTTCAGGCAATACTTTTACCAACTTCTCTAGTAAGCTAAATGTGATAGTAGAGCGTTGATCAGCGGCATCAGCTACTGCCTTACAGCCCCTGATCAATCGCTCCACCTGAAAAACAGAATTAATAGGTACCAGATTATGCCATGTCTGAAAGAAAGCCATACCCGACAATGCCCTCCAAACTGAGCTATATGAGCCGCATCCTAAATGTTGGACTCTTCTTCCCTGAATTGCTGCATCTGTAAACAAGACTATGAAATAGCAGCCGCATTAATCTCACACCGACCATCTCTAACCCTCAGGGTGCGGGCAGACGAGCGTAGGCGTATTTACGTTCGCACGAGCGCAACGTATAATCGCCTGAGCGATCGTTTTTCACCGATCACGACCAGAGCTAGAAAGCGTATTTTCGTTTGTTCCTACTTTGCAAATGGTCTTTTCGGCGATCGAATATGCGTTAGCGCGTATTTTGGTCGCATATGTTCCGGTTTTTTTCGAATTGCCGTTTTTACGCGCCGTAAAATCGCCCATGTGAACGAATACATTCGAAACCATTGCCTCAGATGGTCACGTATATACGTTTGGTCGCAAAAACGCGCCGTTTATGCGCTCGTCTGCCCGCACCCTCAGTAAGAGGTTATATGTTAGACATGATATGACTACGAACTAACTCCTGCCGACCGGCTCTGACCAACAATCACTCCATAACCATTATCCACTGATGTCAGCACCTCATGATAACTCCTCCGCTTGCACAAACTCCTGTCACCCAGCTGACTGACCATTAAAGTCTGTCAGATACCAACCATACCACTAGATCCTGCTTTAGCTCCCTTGACATCTGCGCATGCGATGTATGGGACTTCCAACCGCACATCACCTGTGGGAATACCAGCGACCAATAATAATAACCTGTGAAGCCAAACAGGCCTGGCCTGCTAACCGCTGCAACTCCCTCCATGTAATCATCCTTCATACATAATGTCTGACTAATTAAACCCATAAACTATACACCCCTGACATTGGCAATTAGAAAACCCATCGCAATGCTATCAATTGAATACCTAAAAATTCTAACCGAGTACTGGGCCATACCATTTTTCCCGTTCACCAGCGGCACCCCAAAATCCTCCATCCTGACCACATGCCTTCTAAAACTTGTGCACCCCTCCTTACCCTGATGCCCCATAAACAACAATCATCTAAGTAGTGTATTACATCTGCATCAGGAGATTCCTTCCTCCCACCTCCTCTAAAAATGAAGATAGTTCAAAATAATAGTAGGATGCCTTAGATCCCATCGGTAACGCCAAACAGGAAACCAAAGAATTAACACCCCAACCAATAAGAAGTTATCCGAATAATGCATCACATGACCCAAGTGCCATAATAAAGCCAATGTAGTCACGTGATGCATATCTTAGTGCCAGCGACTCAGGAGCGCCTCAGCATTCAGAGACAACTGCTTGGGGTAAGATAGATGATAAATAACCAGGAGGAGATCGACTCCTTCTCTGGTATCACCCTTAGAGGGGACAACCTCAAATTGAAAAAAGGGGGGTATCAAAATGACTGGTAACTCTGCGCTCATCTATGTGCTTACCAATTTAACTACCTCATGATCATAAACAACTGAAATTAACTTATTAACCCCTTCACAGCTGAGTCCCTTTAACTCATGCACATATAAGTCGTACTGGGAGACTTCTTTAATGAGCCGAGCCTACTTCCAATATGAGGGCCTCACTGGTGTCTCAGAGCTGACAGTCTGCATACAGTGGTTACCTCAGAGCCGACAAACTGCATACAGTGGTTACCTCAGAGCCAACAGTCTTCATACAGTGGTTACCTCAGAGCTGACAGTCTGCATACAGTGGTTACTTCAGAGCTGACAGTCTGCATACAGTGGTTACTTCAGAGCTGACAGTCTGCATACAGTGGTTACCTCAGAGCTGACAGTCTGCATACAGTGGTTACCTCAGAGCTGACAGTCTGCATACAGTGGTTACCTCAGAGCTGACAGTCTGCATACAGTGGTTACCTCAGAGCTGACAGTCTGCATACAGTGGTTACCTCAGAGCCAACAGTCTCCATACAGTGGTTACCTCAGAGCCGACAGATTGCATATAGTGGTTACCTCAGAGCCGACAGTCTGCATACAGTGGTTACCTCAGAGCTGACAGTCTGCATACAGTGGCCAGTTACGTCAGAGCTGACAGACTGCATACAGTGGTTACCTCAGAGCTGACAAACTGCATACAGTGGTTACCTCAGAGCCAACAGTCTCCATACAGTGGTTACCTCAGAGCTGACAGACTGCATACAGTGGTTACCTCAGAGCTGACAGACTGCATACAGTGGTTACCTCAGAGCTGACAAACTGCATACAGTGGTTACTTCAGAGCCGACAGACTGCATACAGTGATTACCCCAGAGCTGACAGTCTGCATACAGTGGTTACCTCAGAGCTGACAGTCTGCATACAGTGGTTACCTCAGAGGTGACAGTCTGCATACAGTGGTTACCTCAGAGCCGACAGTCTGCATACAGTGGTTACCTCAGAGCTGACAGTCTGCATACAGTGGTTACCTCAGAGCTGACAGTCTGCATACAGTGGTTACCTCAGAGCCGACAGACTGCATACAGTGGTTACCTCAGAGCCAACAGTCTCCATACAGTGGTTACCTCAGAGCCGACAGACTGCATACAGTGGTTACCTCAGAGCCGACAGTCTGCATACAGTGGTTACCTCAGAGCCGACAGACTGCATACAGTGGTTACCTCACAGCTGACAGTCTGCATACAGTGGTTACCTCAGAGCCGACAAACTGCATACAGTGGTTACTTCAGAGCTGACAGTCTGCATACAGTGGTTACTTCAGAGCTGACAGTCTGCATAAAGTGGTTACCTCATAGCTGACAGTCTGCATACAGTGGTTACCTCACAGCAGACTGCATACAGTGGTTACTTCAGAGCTGACAGTCTGCATACAGTGGTTACTTCAGAGCTGACAGTCTGCATACAGTGGTTACCTCATAGCTGACAGTCTGCATACAGTGCTTACCTCAGAGCTGACAGTCTGCATACAGTGCTTACCTCAGAGCTGACAGTCTGCATACAGTGGTTACCTCAGAGCTGACAGTCTGCATACAGTGGTTACCTCAGAGCCAACAGTCTCCATACAGTGGTTACCTCAGAGCCGATAGATTGCATACAGTGGTTACCTCAGAGCCGACAGACTGCATACAGTGGTTACCTCAGAGCCGACAGTCTGCATACAGTGGTTACCTCATAGCTGACAGTCTGCATACAGTGGCCAGTTACCTCAGAGCTGACAGTCTGCATACAATGATTACCCCAGAGCTGACAGTCTGCATACAGTGGTTACCTCAGAGCTGACAGTCTGCATACAGTGGTTACCTCAGAGGTGACAGTCTGCATACAGTGGTTACCTCAGAGCCGACAGTCTGCATACAGTGGTTACCTCAGAGCCGACGGTCTGCATACAGTGGTTACCTCAGAGCTGACAGTCTGCATACAGTGGTTACCTCAGAGCCGACAGTCTGCATACAGTGGTTACCTCAGAGCCGACAGTCTGCATACAGTGGTTACCTCAGAGCTGATAGTCTGCATACAGTGGTTACCTCAGAGCTGACAGTCTGCATACAGTGGTTACCTAATAGCTGACAGTCTGCATACAGTGGTTACCTCAGAGCCGACAAACTGCATACAGTGGTTACCTCAGAGCTGACAGTCTGCATACAGTGGTTACCTAATAGCTGACAGTCTGCATACAGTGGTTACCTCAGAGCCGACAGACTGCATACAGTGGTTACCTCAGAGCCGACAGACTGCATACAGTGGTTACCTCACAGCTGACAGTCTGCATACAGTGGTTACCTCAGAGCCGACAAACTGCATACAGTGGTTACTTCAGAGCTGACAGTCTGCATACAGTGGTTACCTCATAGCTGATAGTCTGTGTACAGTGGTTACCTTAGAGCTGACAGTCTGCGTACAGTGGTTACCTCAGAGCTGACGGTCTGCATACAGTGATTACCTCAGAGCTGACAGTCTGCATACAGTGGTTACTTCAGAGCTGACAGTCTGCATACAGTGGTTACCTCACAGCTGACGGTCTGCGTACAGTGGTTACCTTAGAAGTGACAGTCTGCATACAGTGGTTACCTCAGAGCTGACAGTCTGCATACAGTGAACAGTTACCACAGAGCTGACAGTCTCCTGCAGTACTCGGTGCAGCGCTCAGTTACCTCAGAGCTGACAGTCTGCATACAGTGGATAGTTACCTCAGAGCTGACAGTCTGCATACAGTGGTTACCTCAGAGCTGACAGTCTGCATACAGTGGTTACCTCAGAGCTGACAGTCTGCATACAGTGGATAGTTACCTCAGAGCTGACAGTCTACATACAGTGGTTACCTCAGAGCTGACAGTCTGCATACAGTGGACAGTTACCTCAGAGCTGACAGTCTCCTGCAGTACTCGGTGCAGCGCTCAGTTACCTCAGAGCCGACAGTCTGCATACAGTGGCCAGACAGCCCTCAGTTACCTCAGCTCAGACATAATACCATTAAAAAAACACAATTGTTTAGCAGACATAAACTCTCCATCACCCCCTGACTCGCCCTTTCTTTACAGCCTAGTAAGGGTTAACACTAACACACATAAAACTGACAAATCTACCTTAGGGGGCGCTCACACGACGGCCCCCATGCCCAGCCCCTTGTGAGCCAAAGCCAGGAGCAGAGAGAAAGTACAATGGAAAGATTAGCATGTCTTCCCTATAATGGACCCACTCCTGGCTCTGGCCCGCCAAAACCGAACACAAAAACCGCCGTGCAAAATCGCTCCCAACTGGTACACAAGCTAAACCCTTCTATACACAGGTGCCAGTAACCAGGGGTACCACCTGGTTACCGGGGGTCTCACCACTTGTAGAGCTTCACTTGTACGCAGTGCCTGCAGCAGCACAGGACTTGGCAGAGGTGACGTCGCCATTTTGTGGAGCTTCACCCGTACCCTGCACAAGCAGCGAAGGACTTGGTGTTGGCATCTGGTGGCACTGTTCCTGCTGGCGTGGCATCTGCTGGGCACTGTTCCTGCTGCCAGGTTTCAGTCACCTCCAATCGGATGAAGGTAAAGGCAGCCCCTGCGTTCGCTTCGCTGGTGGTATTCTACTGACAAGTCCTCCTCAGATACGAGCATTCACACAATGTCCTCTGCAGCTCCTCCTGGCCGGCGCTGCTGACAAGTCCTAAGGTGAAGCACAGGGGATTCCAGACATCTGCGCAGCTATTCCTCACCGTCTGCTTCATTCTCGCTGACGACCAGCCAGTACAGAAGGTCCTCCATTTTCACAGAGGATCTGAAGTTGTGACAGGAATTGTGAGGGGAGCTGACAGGAAGAGGGAGCTGTCACCTGGATGCTGCTTGCTGCTTCCTTTCCAGATGATGATGGCCCCACATCTCTGCGCCTCCATATCTCACTGCTGCTCCTCTCAGCTTGTTCCTCTGGACCAATCACCAGCCACTGTCAGGCCACCAGATTCTGCCTGACAACCACAGGCATTTCCCGCCATTTTTCTTCAGCCAATCATCTGCTGCTGCCAACCAGTCCATCACTGGGCAGAACTCACTCTCTTCCATCTCATCTGACCCAGTAATGACCTTTGTAACATATCATGGTTAACCAGAAAACCTCCTCCATAGAGGGTGACATATCATCCATCCATCATGTACATAAAGCTCCCAGATCCCATGAGGCTTTCCCTCCTAACTGTCCCTGAAGCCTTAGGCCTCATGTCCACTAGGAAATTCGGGCCCGCGCAGATTTTCCATGCAGAATTCCGCAGCGGGTCCCTCCTTTCCCACAGACATGAGGCCGACAGCGTGCCGCGCACATGCGCCGTGCACTCTTTTTTTTTTTAATTCCTGCGCGCCGGAGAGCAGAAATTCAGCTGCGGGTGTGCTGCGAGACCGGACTGCTTCCATAGGCTTCTATGGAAGCCTGCAGGAGCCGTCCGCGTGGGAGGCCCACAGAAAATAGAGCATGCTGCGTTTTTTCTCCCGCAGGGAGAAAATGCAAATCCATTCAAATGCCATCCACGGGTGCAAATTTCAATTTATTTGACCGCGGATGGCCAATGGATCCCTATGGGCAAAATTGAATGCTGATTCTGCAGCGGAAATCCGCAGCGAAATCCACAATTCGATTTTGCTAGTGGACATGAGGCCTTACAGTGGACTTCCTCCATCTATCAACTCAAAGGTCCGTCTTTAACAGGGTCATTTGATACGTGTTTAACATAAAGCAAATATTGTTTAAAGGGAGACTGTCAGCAGTTTTGCCGATGCAGAATTGCTGATAGCCCTAGGTAGGGGCAGAGGATAGGGTATACTGTATTGTACCTCTATCAATGCTTTCTTTACTTAGCAACAATCAAATGAAGACCTGTGATTTTCCCAAGTGCTGCCGCCACAATTGCTCCTCTTGCATGAGGTGGTTGGTTCTCTGCTCTCTCCATTGAGTTGCTCCACAGCTCTGATTGACACACAGTGGTCTCCTGGTGAGACACTATAGTTGTCAATAAGATGTGTGGAGTACTTCAATGAATAAACCAGGGCACTTCTTGAAGATAATCAATCTTCAGAGCAATTGTTGTGGCGGTGTGGGTAAATCAAAGTTCTGTTCTTGATTGGTTGTGATCGTAAAGTCATTGATAACAGTACCTTCACACCCTTCTCCTGTTCTCCAACCGCATGTTGCCAGCAGTTCTGCATAAATTGGAATAAGATTTTGGCATTGGTGCGATATGTTCTTTTTCTTCCAAACATAGCCTTGTGCTAAAAAGTTCCACTTTTGTCTCATCCACCCATAGAGCATTTCCCAGAAGCATTGTGAAAAGTAAGGTAAGCTTCAGATGAGCTTCAATGGTTTTTTTGGGCCAGCAGCAGCTTCCTTTATGGTGTCCTTCCATGAACACCATTCTTTATTAGTGTCTCTCTAATAGTGGACACATAAACAGAGGTTTCTGCAGTTTGTAGTTTTCTGTAGGTCTTTTGCTATTACCCTTGAGTTCTTTCTTACATCTTTCGGGATTGCACGTTGTGTTCTTGGAGTGATATAAGTGACACTCGCTCCTAGAGAGAGCAGAACAGTCCTGAATGTTCTTCATCTGTAGATAATAACTGTGGCTTAATGTACATCCAGGTATTCAGCTTTTGTAGGTTATTTCAGCTCAATGCATCTCTATAGCTTGTTTCTGAGATTTTCTGTAAGTCATTTTCATCTAGGCATAGTTCATACCAACTAGTCTTTTGTGAGAACAGATTTGTCGGTAACCAGGCTTCGTGTGCCTTTATTTGATGTGGAAAGCAAATGTCATATCCACACTTCCAATCTCATCCCCTTAATCGAAACACCTTTAGCTAGTTAGCTTTTTTATGTTAAAAATAGGTCTCCAACGGCAGAGAATAAAAATTTGCTCCTTGCATGTCCCCCGTTAGCAGCTCTGTGTTGCCCCTATGTTTACAGGCTGAAGCAGCCTGTGTATAGGTCGTCACAGGCTGCTGTAGCCAATCACTGATTCCAGTGCACGATCACTGAGCTCTTGTTTGCAGCAGCCTGTAGTGTCCTGTACACACAGTAGTCTGTAAATAACACACAATGGGGTAGACCCGGAGCTACCAATGGAGGATATGCGAGGAGCGAGACTTGAGTATTAAATCATTTATTATTTACTTTTATGAGGGTTTCATTTTTAACATAAAATATATTTTGGACCCCTTTAACATAGAGGTTCACATACTTTTTCTCCTTGCACTGTGGCTGTTACAGTGTTCTCAATAAGAAGACAAATGATACAACTGTGTGATATTAGTGACATTATGTCTATACTTTTGACTTCCAAAGGGTTTACTTACTTTTTTTTGCCACTGTATAGTAGAAAGTTGCAGAACTTGTCATTATACAGTGATTAAGCTTAATTTACATAAAAATGGGGATTCCTTTTGACACTGTACTAACCGGTATAACTTCTATGTATACGCTGTATGCTTACAAGTGACTATATTATAGATATCTGTAAGACAGAGATGTTGCAGGTTAGTATATTACTGAAGGTCTTAGTGGCAAGAACACTTTTTCAAGGGTTCTGTAGTTCCCTTCTGCTTTCCCTCCAGCAATCACATGCTATGCTATTCATAGCACTGCAATTCTCTTAAAGGGGAGGTTCAGAACTTAGGTGCTTTTTTTGTTGATGACCCATCCTGAGGTTAGGTCCTCAATAGATAATTATCGGGGGTCCATCGCTTGGGATCCCTACTGATCTGCTGATTTTCATTGTCAATGTCAACACGGACAGGAAGCATCCTGTGCTGTCTATAGTGCAGAGACCTGTGTTGGTACTGCCGGCACAGCTCCCATGGAATTCAATGGGAGGTGTGCTTGCAGTACCAAATCAGACTGCAACAGTGTTGTCAAAGCTATCTGCTTCCAGCTCTGCGCCAGAAATCAGCTGATTTGTAAGTGGAAAAGATCCAGCAGCACTACACAAATATAGAACAACTCCAATTGGAGTGGGGAGGAAAAGGTATGCACAGCCGGAAAAAGGGTCAATGAACCAAAGCCCAATATGCAAAGCAGTAAAGTTGAGAAACTGGCTAGCCCTTTAAAGGTGTAGTGCTATGTTTTACACTTATCTCCTTATTCATAGGATAGGGGCTAAAAGTCTAAACAGTGGGGTTCCAACTCTTGGCTTACCCTCCAATCATGTTAACAAAGTTCCTATGTCCCCCTATTTGAATGTAACTGCAGTTGTGAATGTCCGCTGCCGCTCCATTAAACTCTATGGGATTGCCGGAGACAGCTACTGTACACAACCAGCACTTTACTACCATAAGCAGTCTCATGGAGTTGAATAGATCGGCCCTGCATTCAAATGGAGTGGTATAGATCTGTGGGGGTCCAAGTAGTCAGACCTTCACCAATCAGACATTTATGCTCCTATCCTATGGATTGACGATAAGTGTAGAACTTAGCATGACCCTTTTAAGGCAATGTATCCATATTCCAGAAAGTCAGTCTCCATTGACTTATATAGGGCAAAAATGCTGATGGGTCTTGTTTCCAGTCCACTAAACTTTGATCACCACCACAATTTTAATACGTGTGTGGACCCTTTGGTCTCTTGGCCGCATATCAGCTACTATGATTGTAGCTAGAACCAGTAGTCCAATGATGACCATATTGCTTTACATACAGTACAAGCATTGCTGTACATATAAAACCAGGTGCCCCCTAACCACTATATATTTTAAGCGTCTGTCAGCAGTTGCCTGAAACCCACACACTCCTAATCACCCTAAGGCCCCATTCACATGAGTGACCTAATCGCGCAAACGTTCAGAACGCACAGAAATCGCCGCAGACTCCACCTAAAATCGCATGAATGAACTATTTTCTGCGATACAATCCCCAAGTTTTATTATTGCTTAAATCACCTTTTCTCGCCATCTGGAGCGGCGTGTTGCAGAAAAAATGCACTGCTGTTCAGGATTCCCTCGGTCGGGAGAAATCCTCCTAATGATTTCTAATGTCTAAAACGCAGGCAGCTGTGACTAGGGAGATCCTACTGTTTAAGGGCGCATTCAGACGACCGTATATCGGCTGGGTTTTCACGCCCAGCCGATATACAGTATCTCTCTCTGCAGGGGGAGGAGGCTGGAAGAGCCGGGAGCAGTGCTCTGAGCTCCCGCCCCTCTCTGCCTCCTCTCCACCCCCCTGCACTATTTTCAATGAGAAGAGGCGGGATGGGGCGGAGCTAATTTACAGAACTTAGCCCTGCCCTGTTCCGCCTCCTCTTATTGCAAATAGTGCAGAGGGGCAGAGAGGGGGTGCAGAGGAGTGAAAAAACAGCCGATATACGGTCGTCTGAATGCACCCTAAGGTATAGTCATTCACTTGCACTGATTTCCCAGCTTTGTCATCGATTTTGTCATCACATTTGTCACCTGTGTTTTATTCAGCAGGTATGTTAATCTGATTTCAAGGTCTCTCAATTTGTATGTTATATGCAATACTTTGAATAAACATATTTTGATATCTAAAACACAGGCAGCTGTCTTCTTTTCTGGATGCAGCTAAACTCCCTCCCTTTTTCTCCAGCTCCCATACGAGTCTATCGACACTCCAGTGTTTTGTGGTCCAAAGATAGGTCAAGACCTATAATTTTGCGCAGCAGGGAATTTCATTCGGCGTTGCCCTATTTTTTTACGTGTGTTTTTTTTTGTGCGCCTAAAATTCCTTTGTCTGAATGTTTCCATAGTAAGCCATTAGTTCTAACAGTCGCAATATTTTGACGCAGCTAACTTAGCTGCGCAAATTCACTTGTGTGAACGAGCCCCAAAGCTGTATTCATACGGCTGATATTCCTGCGTAAGTTCTGTCCGTGTCTGAGACAGAAAAAGAACCATGCACGGGGAAAAAAACTGTTTATTTGAATGGACGATGGTCCGAGTTCGAAAAATCGCTGCACGTCCTATTTTCTTGCTAGTTTTTTACGAGAAGTGTTCTGCACATCGCACAGCACATGAACGGGGTGTCCGTATATAGTGCGATGTGAGTGATCTGAATACAGACTTGGAGATCTAGTGCCTCCATTCTGATTTCTTAAGAGCCATTTAGATGGCCCAGTTATCAGGCAAGAATGTTTGCCTGAAGATTTGTTTGCCTAAACGTAATGGCTATGTCAAAGGATAAGTGATTAGCCAATGGACGAGCAGATGTGGAGATGTGCAATCGGTCCATGATGGATGGATGGGGTCCAGTCTACTTTCTTTACACCCCTGCCTACAAAATAAACCAGTGCTACATAATTAATATACATGTCAATATAAATTAAAAATTAATATTAGGAGTAATCTTTATCCCACAGGTATCCTCGCTGATTCATCCTGATTGCATGCGTGGGGCAGCAGGACAGGTCTGTCATCCTGTGTCATCTGGAACATATGCAGATTTGGAAGTAAAAACAGCTCTGACATATATAGCCGTGCATAATGATCAGCATGTTCAGCACATCTTAAAGAGGTATTCCAGTAAGATTAAGCTATCTCGTATACACAGCAGTAGCTGATCGGTGGGGATCAAACCACTGATTGCCAGAACGGCCATCCGTTTTTTCCCTGAAAGTCTGGCAAAATGAAAGGCATGCTTGGCCACCACTCCATTCATTTGAATAAAAGTGCTGAAAATAGGAGACTTTAAATAGTTAGCAATTTTCAGGGTTCTCATTGAAATTAATGGAGCACTGAACTTGGCTACTTTCATCACTTCCAATTATGGCCACCTGAACACGGGCGGGTCAGATTCCACATGTGAAAACCCATGGCAGAATCTGGCCCTGGCAACAGCGGCATCTGCACGTACCTGCTTTCTGAATCTGTACTGTGGATGGTCCACACGGCTCGGCGTTCGACAGTGGAATCCGTGGCCCATTCGCGGGTTGGACAGCTTCCATTGACTTCAATGAAAGACGTCCATATGGGAACCACAGGAAAGTGGATCATGCTACGATTTTTCATATGTGAGTGAAAGCCGCAATCAGTTTCCGCTCGTGTGCATGAAGAATCATTTTTCCATAGCATGCCATGGAAGGTCATTGCTGCGGAACCTGGAGGTGGATGCCCACACCAGATTCCGCAGCAAGAACCACCCGTGTGCATGAGGCCTAAATGAATGGAGCTGTGGCCAAGCATGAGCACTGCTGCTCCATTCATTTTGCCAGTCTCTTAGAGCAGGGGTCCCCAACTCCAGTCCTCAGGGACCACCAACAGGTCATGTTTTCAGGATATCCTATGGTAAGAACACCTGTGGCAATGTCTGCGGCTCTGACAATAATTACATCACCTGTGCAACACTGAGGAAATCCTGAAAACATGATCTCGCTAATGCAACAATTTCCTTGTATATTATCATTTATGAAATCATTCCTCAGTTAATGGGAAGCAATCAGGGATGTTACGGGGGTGGCAAGTTGGACAATTGTATAAAGGCCACTATTTTCTATAGGCCTCCAAGGGCTAAAGCTGTAAAAGAAACCATTAAAGGGGTTTTCTGGGCAAAAACTATTGATGGCCAACCTCCACTTGATCGCCCGGCCTGTTGCATTGATGTGCGTCACAAGGGATGGGAGTGGAAGTGCCCTAGCTGGCTTCTCTCCAGTTGGAATCAATGGGAGCTCCGTGGCTATTACACTTCTGCATCCCCCCGATGTTGGAGATAGAAGTGCCAGGAATGTAATAGTCGGCTTCAGATCCCATTGATTTCAATAGGAGTTAAACCGGCTAAGATACTTCATGCCAAGACTGTCGCCCTGATGCGACTGTGCAGATGTTCAGAGGTCCGCCGCCAGTCTCTGTTTACATTGTACCAGCAACGACGTGCCATGCGACCACCACAGCGGTTCTCTGGCCACAACGCTGGTAGCTGCATGGTGTGTATTGAAGGGTTAGGGGTAGTTATTTTATAGGTGAAGCAATGGGTGTCACTCCCCAGTGCTGACGCCTGGTTTGTTTTTGTCATTTTTTTATTACTTGTAAGACTACTATCACATTGGCGTTTTTTTTACAGCATTTAGTGGGTGTTTGAAGCGCCCACTAAAAATGCTGTACTGAGCCTCCATTCATTTCACTGGGGCTTCTCAGACGAGCGTATATTCTATTTTCGTGCATTCCATGCATTTTTGGAACACCACATAACCCATAGCGACAATGGGATGTGTTAGAAACGCTTTCAATCGCCGTCAAGAACGCCGTTCTGAAACGCTGTGTTTAAGAGCGCTGAGTTTTTACAAACGCTTGTGTGAGAGTAGCCTAAGGCCTCATGCCCACGGCCAGGTCAGATTCCGACTGTGAGATTCACACAGCGGGATGCGACCCATGTTCCGGCATTGACCTCCTGCTTACCTGTCCGGCGTCTTCTCTCTCTGCTCTGTGATGTCCAAGCTGGTGCACAGCCGGGCATGTGCAGAGCAGAGGTGATGTTTCTGTTGGAGCCTCTGAGACGCCCGCACAGAAATAGGACATGCCACGATTTTAATACGGCGGTCAAATCATGGCTGTCAGCATAGGATTGCATAAACTAATGCAATCCTATGGCAGCGTGCAACGGCGGAAATTCCACGCAGAATCTCGCTGTGGAATTTCCGTCCGTGGGCATTGGGCCTAAGGCAGCCAAAGGCTTAACTGTCAGGGCGATATTAGGAGAGATATACAGTGCAAAAAAGAGAGCAGTTGCCAATAGCAACCAGTCCGTTTGTTACTTTCATTGTCCAAAGAGCTGGAATCTGATTGGTTGCTTTTGTAGCTGCCCCACTTACCCTCGCACCACCAGAAAAGGACTCTCGTGTCTCTTGCCAGTCACTGTGGGGGTCGCTTCTCGTGTGATGCTGGCCTGAATTTGAAAAATGACAGTGTGTCCTATTTTTGTGCAAGTCTCGCACATGAGTAGGCCATGTTGGTGTCCCGCATACAGAGTGTCTGCATACTGCGTTCTTTTATCAGTTTTTAACGTACACTTTCATTTTTAGTGCTTCTTCAAGCGAGCGTATGCACAAATACGCTCGCCTCAGCGCAACATATTTGCGCAGTGAACAGGCTTGATTTGTGTGCATGTCTTTGCATACGGGTGTATTCACACATGCGTTTTATCGTGGCTATTTTGCTGCAATAAAACTCCGACCGAAAACCGCGACCATCTGAAGCATTGGATTCCAATGCAAATGTTCAGATGGGTGATTTTCCGGGCTTTCACACACAAACGTAAAAATTTTTTTTGTGGAAATACGCCAGCTGTTCCCATCGACTCCCATGAGGGTCTATGAAATCTGTCAGAAAAGGGAAGAGCGAGGGAGTTAAGCAGCGTCTCGCGTTGCTAAAGTCTCTCCCCCTCCCCTTGCCGGCAGCTCCCATAGGCTTCTATGGGAGCTTCTATTGCCGCTATCAGTGCTAAGGTCTCTTCCCCCAGCCAGCAGAATACCAGGCTGCGTTGAATATACGCTGTAACCCAGCCGTGTGACAGGCAAGAAAACAGGAGATTTAGCCGCAGCTTGGTTGCGGCTTTCTCCTGGTTATGCGATTTTCAGCCACGATGCGGTGGACAAAAATTGCAACGTCCATGTGAAAGAGGCCTACTACTGTTGGTTTTTGTGCACGCAGGGCCTGTTAATATGCAAGTGCAACACCACCCCACCCCCCCTGATTTAAAAGGCCATTTAGCCCAATGAGGTCCAGATGTTTTCTCAGAATTGCGTAGTGTATTGCAGATTTGCACACACAGTTGCACACCTCCCATAGACTTCTATGGGGACCTTTGCTGTGTAAATACATAGAAAGATAGAGCAGGTCCTATTTTTTGCGCACAACCAAAATGAGAGCAAAAAATTGTTCATGTAAAAGAATCCATTGATATAAATGGGTTCAATTATCTGCCTATTGCGTGTGCAAATACGTCCGTGTGAAGGATGCATCTCCAGAAAAATAGACCAAGCTGTGGGGCGGTTTACGCCTCCAAAATGCGTAAGGAAATTACACACACGTGAACGAATCTACTTAAGTCAATAGGTTCTATTCTCTGCGTATTGCTTGTGAAAATTGTACGTATGCAAATACGCCTCTGTGAAGGGGGCCAAAGTCAGGCTATTCAGTTGTTTCTTTCCGTCTAAAAGGTCATGTGTACAACATCAGAGCAAGAACACACGGGTACATGCGCTAATACAATCGTGGCTACAGAGCGTGTTAGCACATGCGCACACGCCTGAACCAGGTTTTCTTTTTTCTGGACTATTCAAACTCCGTGCTACTGCGTGCAAGTTTGGGGAAAAAAGCGTTAAAATAGGTCCTGCCCTATGTTTATTGCACATTATATTAACCACAGGACCTATCTTTTCTCACGGGTAGTAATAACACGCATAAATCCTGATACTTGAAACAAAAGCATTGATATCAATGGTTTTGCTTCATCCCATTATGCGGCTGTGCACGTCCATCTGTTTAAGGCCTCATCGGCTATAAGGGTCCGCATGCTATCCATGAGGCTGCAGACAGGCTGAAGCATATCTTCTCTCCGCTTCTTTTTCCGTGCACAATAGCGTGAATTCTGAACGCTAGAAAAAAAAAATGTGCTTCAAAAATGGAACTGAGAAAAGGCTCAATGTAGGCAAAACACTACTGTGAAAGGGGCCAAAGACTGCCAGGTGCCATTCACATGTACAGCACACGGACGGAAAATACTGCCACCGATATAAGTCCCTACAGACGACCATAATCATAAACTTTTTGGACTGTGTAGGTCGCGCTATCACTGCACGTTCTAGCTCATTTTACTGTACTTTCTGCGCTGCCTAAACCGTTTACATCAGCGTGGGACACACCCGCACCGTGATTCAAAAGGCTGCGCAGTCTAAATAGTCCCTGGTCTTATCATTTTGGCTGTGAAATTGCACAGTTTATTGCGCAATTTCGCAGGGACACTTCCGTAGAGTCCTACGGTTGCTTAGCTGTGCAGATGCGCACAGAAATAGAGCATGTCACGTTTTTTTTTTCGGGCGAGAAAAATGTGCATGCAAGACAATGGGTTCTATTTTCTGCACAATACACGCGTAAAACAGTACGCAAATATAGTCGTCTGAAGCCGCCCTAATCGCCTTTAACTGAGCAGACTCCTGGTGAAGATTGTCCCACTGACTTCTGTCTGGTGCTCGCCCTTGCCCCAGAACTTTACTTCTTGCAAACCACAAGTCTCCCTCTGTTCATATATACTGATGTACTGGGACGTTTCCACTTCTGTTGGTGCATTTCTATTGAGCAACAGCTTCTATGCCCAAATATACCTAATGTATAAGGAGTGTCTGTGGCTGGCACCTCAATATGCCAGGTTTTGCCAGCTGGTGCCCCAACCTTAAAGGAGAGTGTCCGACCTTTAAAGGGAACCTGGCACCTACTTTTAGCCCTATAAGCTTATGCTAAGAGTAGGTGACCCTGTGAGGTCTGGGGGTGTAAGTTTTATACTTACCCTCCCCGTTGTTCCTCCTGTGTGAGCGGTGCTGTTAAGTAGTCTGCCCATTCTAGAATCAGAACATGTGTACCACCGTACTTAGCAGAAACGCTCAATGCATTCAGCGGAGGCTTCCAGCAATCACACAACGGGGAAGGTAAGTCCATAGGATTATAAGGCTGAAAGTAGGGAACAGATTCCCTTTAGTAAATGACCACTACCTATCCAATTGCGTCTTTCTGTACCCCACAGCAGTATGTGATGTATTCACAACACAGGCGACAACGTTTGTGTTTCTGTCAATAAATATTTATATACTGTGAGACAGTGACTGACAAAGTGCTGGAGGGTGGATACATGCCACCGAGCGGCCTGGGCTCGGTGGAGGAAGCAAGCATTTCTGTGTCAGTAACGCTATGTTACTGACACGTTGTAGTTTTGTAAGTGGCTCCAAGCTGCATAGTCAGGGCCGGCTTTTCCTGGAGTGGTCAAAGCGAAGGGTAGGATGGCCACTCCCACGTACCAGGTGAGGCTGGTACCAGGCCTTATAAACCCTGGGCCTGCAGGTCAGAGTTAGGGAGCATCTGGCTGAGAGCCAGAGAGAGAGCGCGTCTGGCTGAGAGCCAGAGAGAGAGCGCGTCTGGCTGAGAGCCAGAGAGAGAGCGCGTCTGGCTGAGAGCCAGAGAGAGAGCGCGTCTGGCTGAGAGCCAGAGAGAGAGCGCGTCTGGCTGAGAGCCAGAGAGAGAGCGCGTCTGGCTGAGAGCCAGAGAGAGAGCGCGTCTGGCTGAGAGCCAGAGAGAGAGCGCGTCTGGCTGAGAGCCAGAGAGAGCGCGCGTCTGGCTGAGAGCCAGAGAGAGCGCGCGTCTGGCTGAGAGCCAGAGAGAGGGCTCTGTGGAGCAAGGAGCCCGGCTAGCCCAGCGTGTGGGCTGTGAGAGAGCCAAAAGGCGAGGTTGACAGGGTGACGCCCCTAACCTCAACATCCAGGAGGGTGTGGTGAGACCTCCACAGGTCTGAGGACCGGACTGGCTGTGTGCAGCAAGCAAGAAGTATTCTGACAGTGAGTAGTCAGGAACAAGCAGATGTATAGTGAGTGCTCAGACGAGCAGGTGTTTATTTCCGTTTTGGTTTTGTTTCTGCTGCAATAAACCCAGGCAAAGCCTGGACTAAAGAACGTTGTTGCCCGGTGTCACTGTCTCTGGCCGCGGATGCCCACGCTGCTACTGCCCCTAAACGCTAATCCCTCACATATGGTGTTTGTCTCTTAAAGAGACATACACCAGTTAATGAACATTCTGCTGCAGCAACTGGAGAACCGTTGCTAAGGGCAACCGCCCAAAGAGAGATTGTCTGAGCGTGCCATAACCCCATGTTCCGGATGGACGCTGCAACAGCGCAGCAACCAGATACAGCCAGTATGGAGGAATGGCTGAAGCAATGGATGCCAGAGATAATGCTGCAACAGGAGACCATAGCTCAGCAGCGGAAAGCACAACAGGAGACCATGGCTCAGCAGCTGAAAGCCCATGGAGAGGCTATGCGGGTGCAGCAGGAGGAAAGGCAACGCCTAATAAAGCAGTTGGCTACACTGACAGAGTCACGCAAGACTACAGGGAATGAGCCCCTTATACGACAAACTGAAACGGATCACACGGCTGTGTTGGGAGAACAAGTCCCTAAGTGTGAAAAGTTGAAAACACAGTTTGAGAAAGAAACTAGCCTTCAAGAGGTGGAGCAGCTGAAAACAAAAAGTGCAGCTCTCTTAAAGGAGAAGGAGCATTTTGAGAGGTTGGCTAAGGAGGAAGCTGATCGCCGAGTGTTGCTGCAACAGATGAATGTTCAGTATGAACAGCGCTTAAAAGAGATGAGAAGTAAGAAAGAAAAGTTTAAGGAATATCTTTCATCAGCCCATGAAGAGATACAAGACCTCAGAGATGAGGCTGAACGCAGAGTATGTCTGGAGGCACAAGCTGCGCAGTATGAACAGGACTGTAAGAAATTGCAAATGAAAACCCAAGAGTTGGAGATGACATGTTGCAAGTTAGAAAGAGCTTCTACAGATGCACGTAATCAAACTACAGGTTTGCAGAATCAGGTTGCAGAGTTGAAAATGCAGCTAGCAAAGAAAAATGGTGACTGGGAGCGCCAAGTAAGTCAGCTCAAGGAAGAGCTGGAAATAGAGAAAGTTGCGTGCAGTCAGACCAAAAAGCAAGCAGAGTTCTTGGAAGACTTACTGGGTCACAAGGAAAACCAGGAAGTGCTGCTTGAGAGACTGGTGTCCCAGCTACAGATGAGCTTGGATGAGGAAGCTGAAGTACATGGAACCCAAATCCAGGAGCTGGAACGGAGTCATGCTGTAGCTGTGGGGAAATTGTCCAAGCTGTTTAAGCAACTTGAAAAGGTGAAAGAAGCATTGGAAAGTGAGTGTCTTGAGCTGTCCCAAAAGGTGAAGGGGTTGTTGGAAGACAAGTGTGCATATGAATGCAAGAAAGACACAGTAGAGATGCAGCTTCAAGAGCTACAAATAAAAATAGCCGAAGGTGACCGTGTGCAGACAGCGTTGTCTGAGCAGGTGAGCAGGCTGCAGGAGAAGCTGGAAGCTCAGACTGAAGAGTCTCAGACGTTACTGCAAGAACAGAAGCAGCAGAAGCTTGGTCTCAGTGCACACCTGAAGGCTATGCAAGATGAGAAAAATGTGCTCCTCAAGCAAGTAGCAGAGGATGCAAAAGCTAAGAGAACCCTGTCAGAGCAGATTGCAACACTTCAGGCTGAGGTGGTGGATCTGGAAGATAGACTGGAGAAGAGTGCTTTGTGTCTGGATTCTGTGGAAGAGCAGAAAAGAGAAATACAAGGAGAATTAGAAACTACAAGGCAGCAGTGTGTAGAGAAGACAGCTGCTTGTGATAAGCTCAAGAAGGTTAAAGTAAATCTTCAGCAAGAGATAGAAGGTGCTTCTGTGAAGCTTGGTCTCCAAGAGGACCTTGTGTCCAAACTAAGAAAGACACAGCAACTATGTGAACAGCAGCTCACAGAAGAGAAAATCAGGTCTGCAAGATATGTCACTGAATGTGAGCGTGCTGAAGAAAGGGTCTGTATGAAAGAGACCGAAGTGTTAACTTTAACACCCACCCTGAAAATGATGTCAGAGAAACTGTATGAGAACCCTGCATGCTGGGTCACGGTTGAAGAGCAAGACAGTGAAATCCTAGAAGTGGAAGCGCTAAATCAGCTGTTTTATCTTCAAACTGATGTCTATGATGAACTTGAAAAGTTTACAGTGAGTCTTCAGCAGGAAGTAGAAGACCTTAGTGTGGAGCTTAGTTACCAATGTCAGATGGCATCCAACTGGGAGAAGAAACAAAAGAGGTGTGAACAGTGGCTTACTGAGGGGAAGTCAGTGTTTCCTAAAGTTGCAAAAGAAAAGCGTAACAAGCTTGTGCACACTGAAATGCAAGGCTGGATTAGTGCTAAGACAGATGCTGAGAAGAGAACCCGGATACGGGAAAAGCCCAAAGGTGTGTTCCAACGACCAGTAGCAGAAATGGAGATCCTGCTGGAGAATATTAAGAAAGAGACTGAAGCGCTAACCCTGAAGCGCCCCCTGAAGGTAGTGTCAGGCAAAGCAGAGCTTCAGCAGTTCTCAGAGAAGTTGTGCATGAAGATAAAATGCTGTAAATCAGACAGCCAAGCGGCTGAAAGAAGTGTTCTGAGACCAGACATGTCTAAAACCCAGTTCAGACAGAAAAGAAAAAAGGGGATTTTGTTAAAGAATCTGAAAAAGTTACAAGGAGTAAAGAGTGCCAATTTATGTTTACAAAAGGAGACTACTGAGGCTCAGAAGGTCTCACAAGTGGACGCAGAAGTCTTGAAAGAACTGCAGCAAAAGAATAGTGACGTACAAAAGCAAACCCCAAAAGTGAAGAAACTGTTTGTCCAAGTGGTAGAAGCCTATCACAGGGATGCTGGCTCCAAGGACCAGCTCATCAGTGAACTGAATACTACCAAGAAAAAGTCAGAGTCAGAGGTAAAGGAACTGGAAGAACCCAGAGACAAGGTTCTTGCACTAGAAAGAGACCCCCAAACCTGGAGCTTTGACCCTGGAGGGCCAAGAAGAAAGACTTTGAGCGTGGGACCAAGGCCCAACACCCAGGCCTCGTCAAGGACGCATTTCAGGACAGCTAAGTGTCCGAACCCACGGGCTCGAACAGAGGGGGAGGGTATGTGAGACAGTGACTGACAAAGTGCTGGAGGGTGGATACGTGCCACCGAGCGGCCTGGGCTCGGTGGAGGAAGCCAGCATTTCTGTGTCAGTAACACTATGTTACTGACACGTTGTAGTTTTGTAAGTGGCTCCAAGCCGCATAGTCCGGGCTGGCTTTTCCTGGAGTGGTCAAAGCGAAGGGTGGGATGGCCACTCCCACGTACCAGGTGAGGCTGGTACCAGGCCTTATAAAGCCTGGGCCTGCAGGTCAGAGTTAGGGAGCATCTGGCTGAGAGCCAGAGAGGGAGCATCTGGCTGAGAGCCAGAGAGAGGGCTCTGTGGAGCAAGGAGCCCGGCTAGCCCAGCGTGTGGGCTGTGAGAGAGCCAAAAGGCGAGGTTGACAGGGTGACGCCCCTAACCTCAACATCCAGGAGGGTGTGGTGAGACCTCCACAGGTCTGAGGACCGGACTGGCTGTGTGCAGCAAGCAAGAAGTATTCTGACAGTGAGTAGTCAGGAACAAGCATATGTATAGTGAGTGCTCAGACGAGCAGGTGTTTATTTCCGTTTTGGTTTTGTTTCTGCTGCAATAAACCCAGGCAAAGCCTGGACTAAAGAACGTTGTTGCCCGGTGTCACTGTCTCTGGCCGCGGATGCCCACGCTGCTACTGCCCCTAAACGCTAATCCCTCACAATACCAACTTGATATAAATGGTACCAGGCTAATCACCATGTACTGTTGAGAGTCCATGACTCCATAGATCCTTCTAAAGTGCAGCATAAATTGGTGCGTATTGGACTAACACTACACAAGTATCTATGGAGTCATGAAAACTCACTAACATACAGTGATTAGCTTGCTACCATTTTTATATGATTTCAATATATAAAGATTTATCTATAGAAGCATAAAAGCTGTCTGTGTTATGATTACACACAGTACATTGGCGGCTCAGGAGTCAACCACCAATACCCTTTATATATAATACATGGGGTATTGGTGGCAGACTCCATAGTGCTACAATATAAAAATGGTGACAGCTGATTGCTAGTTAATTCACACGTCACAGAAGCAGAATAAAGTCTAAATAAACAAAAATTAAAGGAGATGTCCCGAGGCAGCAAGTGGGTCTATACACTTCTGTATGGCCATAATAATGCACTTTGTAATGTACATTGTGCATTAATTATGAGCCATACAGAAGTTATAAAAAGTTTTATACTTACCTGCTCCGTTGCTGGCGTCCTCGTCTCCATGGTGCCGACTAATTTTCGCCCTCCGATGGCCAAATTAGCCGCGCTTGCGCAGTCCGGGTCTTCTCCTCTTCTCTATGGGGCTCCGTGTAGCTCCGTGTAGCTCCGCCCCGTCACGTGCCGATTCCAGCCAATCAGGAGGCTGGAATCGGCAATGGACCGCACAGAAGCCCTGCGGTCCATGAAGACAGAGGATCCCGGCGGCCATCTTCAGCAGGTGAGTATGAAGACGCCGGACCGCCGGGATTCAGGTAAGCGCTGTGCGGGTGGTTTTTTTAACCCCTGCATCGGGGTTGTCTCGCGCCGAACGGGGGGGGGGTTTAAAAAAAAAAAAAACCCGTTTCGGCGCGGGACATCTCCTTTAAGCCCTTTCACAGTTTAGACAAATTTAAAAATAATAACTTTTATTAATTATATTTAAAACCTGTTTGGACAAACACAGGGCACAACACAAGAACCACTAGGTTAGCAGAGGTATAGAAGTCTCTTCGGAGACTTTAACGCCACATCCTATGCTACTTGCCTCTTAGTAACGATTATAGCAGAAGGGAACAGCATATTATAGATAATTAGCGAATACAGTGGCTTTGATTAACAGAAAATTAAAAAGAACTCGGACCAGATTCTTTACTAATGTCCCTTTCCCGTGCTCTTAGTTCTAGGAAAGAGGTTCACTATCAAAGAGATGAACAACTTAGCTTGTATCACTAAGTAATCCTAGCAGTGAGGCTGGAATTGATGATGAACATAATCCAGTCTTAGACAGAGGGAGGATGTATTTCTAGAGGGTTATAGTGTAAGGAAAGGTAAATGATGTACAGTTAGGGCCAGAAATATTTGGACAGTGACACAAGTTTTGTTATTTTAGCTGTTTACAAAAACATGTTCAGAAATACAATTATATATATAATATGGGCTGAAAGTGCACACTCCCAGCTGCAATATGAGAGTTTCCACATCCAAATCGGAGAAAGGGTTTAGGAATCATACCTCTGCAATGCATAGCCTCCTCTTTTTCAAGGGACCAAAAGTAATTGGACAATGGACTCTAAGGGCTGCAATTAACTCAGAAGGCGTCTCCCTCGTTAACCTGTAATCAATTAAGTAGTTAAAAGGTCTGGGGTTGATTCCAGGTGTGTGGTTTTGGATTTGGAAGCTGTTGCTGTGACCAGACAACATGCGGTCAAAGGAACTCTCAATTGAGGTGAAGCAGAACATCCTGAGGCTGAAAAAAAAGAAAAAATCCATCAGAGAGATAGCAGACATGCTTGGAGTAGCAAAATCAACAGTCGGGTACATTCTGAGAAAAAAGGAATTCACTGGTGAGCTTGGGAACTCAAAAAGGCCTGGGCATCCACGGAAGACAACGGTGGTGGATGATCGCTGCATACTTTCTTTGGTGAAGAAGAACCCGTTCACAACATCAACTGAAGTCCAGAACACTCTCAGGGAAGTAGGTGTATCTGTCTCTAAGTCAACAGTAAAGAGAAGACTCCATGAAAGTAAATACAAAGGGTTCACATCTAGATGCAAACCATTCATCAATTCCAAAAATAGACAGGCCAGAGTTAAATTTGCCGAAAAGCACCTCAAGAAGCCAGCCCAGTTCTGGAAAAGTATTCTATGGACAGATGAGACAAAGATCAACCTGTACCAGAATGATGGGAAGAAAAAAGTTTGGAGAAGAAAGGGAACGGCACATGATCCAAGGCACACCACATCCTCTGTAAAACATGGTGGAGGCAACGTGATGGCATGGGCATGCATGGCTTTCAATGGCACTGGGTCACTTGTGTTTATTGATGACATAACAGCAGACAAGAGTAGCCGGATGAATTCTGAAGTGTACCGGGATATACTTTCAGCCCAGATTCAGCCAAATGCTGCAAAGTTGATCGGACGGCGCTTCACAGTACAGATGGACAATGACCCCAAGCATACAGCCAAAGCTACCCAGGAGTTCATGAGTGCAAAAAAGTGGAACATTCTGCAATGGCCAAGTCAATCACCAGATCTTAACCCAATTGAGCATGCATTTCACTTGCTCAAATCCAGACTTCAGACGGAAAGACCCACAAACAAGCAAGACCTGAAGGCTGCGGCTGTAAAGGCCTGGCAAAGCATTAAGAAGGAGGAAACCCAGCGTTTGGTGATGTCCATGGGTTCCAGACTTAAGGCAGTGATTGCCTCCAAAGGATTCGCAACAAAATATTGGAAAAAAAAATTTTGTTTGGGTTATGTTTATTTGTCCAATTACTTTTGAGCTCCTAAAATGTGGAGTGTTTGTAAAGAAATGTGTACAATTCCTACATTTTCTATCAGATATTTTTGTTCAACCCTTTAAATTAAACGTTACAATCTGCACTTGAATTCTGTTGTAGAGGCTTCATTTCAAATCCAATGCGGTGGCATGCAGAGCCCAACTCGCGAAAATTGTGTTACTGTCCAAATATTTCTGGCCCTAACTGTATACTTGGCTATTAGGATATAAAACTGTTTGTCAAAATATGCAAGAAGAGAAAGAAATATCTGGGTATACTTACAGCGAATGGTAGGAAACACAAGAAACATCTGTAGGAAGTAATGCAATGTCTATTTCATTTATTCCCGGCAGAAACAATTCTAAATACCCATTAAACCATTCACCCCATAGTTGCTGTGGAAAGTATTTGTGGCTAGGGTCACACAGGGCGGATTTGCCGCGGTTTTGCCGCAGCAGATCCGCCCGCGGCAAAACCGCCCGCGGCCGCTAATCCCGGCGGCCGCAGCCGCGGTTTCAATAGAAGCAGCATGTCCATTCTTTTCTTCATTCCGCTGCGGCCACGCTCTCCTCTATGGGAGCGCCGACCGCAGCGCGGCCGGCCGCTTCAAAGCCGCCGCGGTTTAAACCGTGGCGGTTCTCCCGGCGGAAATCTCGCAGTTTTTGCTGCGGCCAAACCGCGAGATTTCCGACGGGAATACTCCCCGTATGAACCCTGCCTTAGAAGGCTTCAGCCTGCTGAGAAACATTGCTAAAATGGCATCTCGGACCTTAGGGTTGGGCAAGACTGTTAGGTTGGCCTAAAACAAACAAACAAAAAGTCAATACATTCTTTTTTCAGAGCCCATTTTGCTAATGGTTCTGTGTAGAGATGAGTGAGCGTACTCGTTAAGGCAAATTACTCGACCGAGTATCGCCATTTTCAAGTACATGCCCGCTCGTCCAAAAAGATTTGGGGGCCGGCAGGGGTGAGCGGTGAGTTGTGGGAGTGAGCATGCGGTAGAGAGAGAGATACCTCCCTCCGTTTCTCCCCCCGCTCTCCCCGCCGACTTTCCCCCCGGCGGTCACCGAATCTTTTCAGGCAAGCAGGCATATACTCGAAAATGGTGATACTCACTCGAGTAATTTCCCTTAACGAGTACGCTCGCTCATTTCTAGTTCTGTGTGATTGGTTATGAGTTCACTGGTCAGCCAAGGTTATTTACAGTATGAATTTATAACTAGAATTAGTTTGATAAATAATCTAAAATTATGTCTTACCTTGCGGGCGGCGATATTAAATTGCCTGGCATAGGCAATTAGATTGCTGTATGGAGCTTTTTCTATATTTGCCAGTATCAGGGTAGTATTGTACACGCTATTAAGTGTCAGCTTCACTGTTAGCTTTGCCAGCTCTTCAGGTGCCAGACAATATATCAAGTATAGCTATAAAAATAGCAAAGTTTGTTAATGTCTTGATGCCCATTATATATTATAAACTTCTAACATACATATTGAAGATTGGATGAGAAGTAACTGACAACTCCAAACTGGAGAGTTACTGATCCTGTAAACATGAAAAAGGGGGCCTTATTCCCTGAAACACATTGTTTGCTCATGGATACTAATAAAGTTTAACTTAGGGTATTGGAGCCTGAATTATGGATATGTGACGCACACGAGCTGACAGGTCTGCAGAGGGGTCCGGGTGTCAGTTTCAGCAGCCCTAAAATAAGCCCTATCGCTCCTCTCATGTACTGCGGGGAAAACAGCTTAGTCTGAATGGTGTTTCTAGTTCGGCGTTCAATGCTACCCATGAAGTCAGGCAGGAAGAGATGGTGGTTTGTCAAGTTCGTTATGCCAGTCCGTATGTAGGCCCAAGACCTACTCCAGACAAAATAGTAATAAAAATTGGAAACACAAAATAAAAAGGGAATTGTCCTTTTCCTCCCAAAGTGTAGTGTGGTACCTCAGTGCAGATGTTATAGGTGATGGGAAGAGACTCCAGGAGACAAGATTAACTGGTTAAACAATTGGATGTTTTATTGACAGAGAGAGGGAGAGTGATTCTTACTTTGAGGCAGTTGTACAGGTTGAATTACGTTTACTTGAGAGAGATGATTACAATTAAATACAGGGATCACTTTTTCCTACATTTGGGAGTCATGGGTTGGAATACCCCTTTTGTCCACTTTACTTTACACTCCAGCTTTATTTTCTGGTCTCGACTATAAAGATTCCCTTCACTCTTTCTCTCTTACTTTCTCTAGGTTCTTGCTGGCAATTGCTTCTTTCTAACTTCTTTCTTATTCTATCTCTCTCTTCTGCTAACTTTCTGTCCATTACACATAAACTGGCTTTAGTACTCACACTTTGCTTTCCTCCTTCCCACTGCATAGGCTTTCTCTTGATGTTCCTTTTTCTCTCTCTCAAGCTATCCTTTCTCCTTGACTGACTTAAGCTCCACCCACTCTCACCTTTTATCTCCATCATCTTACCCAACCCGTGCAGAGGGCTTATCCTCCAATCACAGGGCCTTTTTCTTTGAACCACCTGACTAACCACTCTTCAGGCTGTTGCTAGGTGATAGAAACCCAATTAGAATAGAGGAGCTGTCACTCAGTAGAACAGTGGTGAAGTAGAACATGAATGGAAAAACACAACCTTTAACACCTATGTAACACTTACAGCAATGTACACATTTAACCATGAAGTGGCCATAAATGTGCTGTAGTGGCCCTAATCCAGGTCACTACAGATATGACTGATCTTTGAAACTGGAAAGTGATAACAAAAGTCTCAAAAGAGTTGTCCAGTCAAGACAACCCGTGTTTATAGTTCTTATTGTAGCACATGGGCATCATATGAGGGGTATCATACTTGGGATCCCCTGATATGAGCCAGAACAGAAAACTGCTAAAATTGACTTCCATTCTGAACACAGCCAATCCATATATTGCAAAATTGGCTGTTTACTTAAATGGTTGACGTAATCCATCTCATGTAGTAGCTGGAGCCTCCCGTTATAAAGGGGTTCCAGGAACTTGACCAATGGGTTCAGATGACTGCTGGGGTGGCTAACTTTAGGGAAGGGGTTATTTTCAGGAGACATATTCTAAACAAAGAAGTTCAGGGAAAATTAAAATGGGCAATTCAACTGGTGACAGTGCTGCCTAGCTACTTCATTGTTGTTCTTCCTAGACAACTTAAACCAAAAATACAGCACAAATACTACCATGACTATTGCAATCACAATAGATTGAAGAGTCTGTACCCTGGCTTCAAAAAAAATCATAGATAACCCTATTTTGTATGATGGACACTGACCAAAAGTACCCAGTTTTTATGGACTGTGAATTAATAGACAGGTGGCAACCCTGACTAAGGGCCAACACATCAAGGCCCCAGTGTTTATGTCTTCTCAATTTCTATTCCATATAGGACAAAAGTAGTCTAGTTTCTTCCCCCTTGCTTGCAGAAACCGGGGTGACCGTGAAGAAAGGGAGTCTTGCATAGGTTTACACCACCCATAGTAAAAGGTTCTTTATGCTATGTATAGCCTTGTAACCTATTAGTAGTAACAAAATAGCCTCCTTTTGCATTGTAGACATGTGGACTGATCTACGTCTTGACAAAAAGGATAAACATCATGATATAGTTACTTCCCTTGTTATATAGGATTAAGGCCGCTTTCACACGGGCGACAAAATCTTGCAATTTTGTTGAGATGCGACAGTGCTACAAATCGCATGTATGTGAAGCCTCTGCTTTTCTGTCGGTTCCTTCACATTAGCCATGTTTTGAAGATTGCTACATTGTGAGAAAAAAAATTGTAGCATTCTATATACAGCCACAATTTGCAATGTTTTGTAGCCCATGTTTCCCTATGGAGCCTTCCTTTGTGTTGCATCGCACAAAAATGTGGTTTGATGCAACTTTTACAGTAGAAAGTCCTACTGTTTGAGCTCCAAAATAAACCCTAGCTGCATAAAGAAAAAAAACAATACATCACCTAACAAGTGCTGTCCGCTCCGCTGCACTTCTCCTCCACAGCTCTGGCACAAGTTTGTAGTCTTCAGGCGGCGCATCCTGGTTGGAGGTTTCAAAAGCCCTGCCTCCATGAAGCGCTGGCTCTGATTGGTTCTTGAGCGCCACGGCTCAGGCAATCACTGCAGCGCTTGATGAACCAATCACAGCCATTGCATTTGAAACCCCCCATCAGGAAGCGCTGACTGAAGACAACAAACAAGTGCCAGAGCTGCGGGGGAGAAGTGGGTCGGAATGGACAGCGCGTGTTGGGTGATATATTGTTTTTTTTTATGCAGCTAGAGCCCATTTTCAGGGTAGGGCTTATATTTTAAAACCCTGGGAAAACAGTGCTACAAAGTGGCGCAACTTCGTAGCACCACAAAAATGCGATGTCGCCGTGAGAAAACACAACAATATCGCACAAAACACAGCTGCAATATCACTGCGATTTTTGTCTCGGCAATATCGCTTTTGCCTATGTGAAAGAAGCTTAAATCTGATTGCTCTTTTATTTTGGATTGGCTATTGAAAAATAGAGACCTGCATCTTTAAGAGCACAAGACCAGATTTGCAGTGTAGGTATCGACTGATAAGATTGGAGTAATACGGTCAGGTTTCAGTCCATAAGGGCTTCTACACACTGGTGCTTTTTTTTATTGCTGCGATATCGCTTTTTTTTTTTTCAATGGGACTTTTTAATGTTAAAATCGCATCGCACAAAAATTGCAAAAGCACAAACTCATTTTTTCATTCCCGTGATGGGAAAACCTTTCCCTCTGTTTCCAACCACTTGTTGGAAGCAGCTGAGTGTTTGAGCGCAGCACAGTACTGTTTGCAAAGCTCTTATTAGGCCTCGGTCACACGGGCGAGTTTTCGCGCGATTTGCGCATGCGTCCGGCGATTTTATAGAACCATTGCTTTGCAATGGTATCGGACACATGGGCGCTTTTTATGCGCTTGTCCTATAAATTATAGGACACAAGAAATCGCAGATCTCGCCTATCTGCGATTCCTTGTGTTCTCTATATGCGCTCAATGGGGCCGGCGGTAGCAGCGCCGACCCCATTGAGAACATATACTACACAAATCATTCTCCTCTGCCACAGCTGTAACAGCTGTGGCAGAGAAGAATGAATTCATGAATAGGTGAGTGAGAGCTGCCTCTGATTGGTGAGGGCTGTGACCAATCAGAGGCAGCCCATTCAGCAGGCGGGGATTTTAAATCCCCTCCTGCTGAATACTACTCAGAGCAGTTCAGGAGAACTGCCGGCCGGACGTGGCTGAACTCCGTCTGCAGGGACAAGGTGAGGATATATTTATTTTTTATTTTTACACATTTTTGGATGATTTTCAGGGAAGGGCTTATATTTTTAAGCCCTTCCTGAAAATTCATCCTGCGCTCGCCGGCAGTGCATTGCTTTCAATGGAGCCGGCTGTATTGCCGGCTCCATTGAATTCAATGGGCTGGACAGCGCTCCTGTGCTTGGGCCCGTTTCAAAGGAAACGCGGTTAGGAGCAGATTTTTCTGGTGATTTTTCAGCCCCGGTCACGCGATTTGCGGATGCGCATCCGTCATGCGCTCCGCAAATCGCGGCAAAAAACGCCCGTCTGACCGAGGCCTTAAAGTAATTGAGAGCTAAGAAAACAGTATAGTACAGCATGTTACGCTGTATCTTTAACTCCCTGAAATACGTAAACAGCGTAGTACGCGGTACAATGCTGTTTCTGGGGCTCCCATTCACTTCAAGGTGAGTTATGCCGACTGTGTTGTGATGAAGCGCTCGGCTGTCCTCGTAGTTACAGGTCGAGTGGTCAGTAACTGTAGCAGTCATTTCTCATCTCAGCTATGAAAATCTGAGATGGGAATACCCCTTTAATTTAGGTTTACTTTGCAAAATATGACATCAGATTTGTTTCCCCCACTGTGTCTATTGAGCTTTATTGCACATAGACTTCAATGGGTTATATACAACATTTCTGACTCCATTCTATTTGGGGCTCCTTCACATGACTGTATTAGTACAGCATATTCCTTGTACAGGTTGTGCGCATGGAATACGCTGTACCAATCTGCCATCGGTTCCCATGCTGCCGATTACACATATTGCGCAAAATAAGCACACAATAAAGATTGCAGCTTGTCCTATCTTGGCGTGTATTATGCGTGCATACATGCCAAGATAGTGCATATCAATCGGCGGGCCCGCAGCAAGTACACAATGCAATGCGTACTTGCTGCGTGCCACACAACTGCTACATGCAGGTGGCACGCAGTGATTTCCACTCATGTGCAGACGGCCTTATTTTATGCCTTTGTGTCGTAATGGAAGGTCCAAAGTTTGAGGGAAAGAAAATAGATAGTTTTTGTGGTGAAAGGAGATGGTTATTCTCTACCACATGTTGACTATGTGAGTTATCATGCAGACAATCAGGGATATGATAGAAAATGTCCATGTCTTGGTTGCTGCTCAAGTTTAAGTAGTTATGTTGCTGATTGCATCACAACTGTCCCAACAAGGCTAATTCTTATTTCGGGAAGCTACGAATTGTAGTTTTGCTCTTGCATAAAATCGATAGTGAACCAGATCATTTTTGAAGTATCGCTCTCTGTACACTTAGAATGTATGACAGTAATTCAACTTTAGTTACAATTGTCATGTGGATATCTGTCTAGTTGGGTTCATGTATATGAAGGCATGGCTACATAAGGAGAGTAATATGTAAAGATGTTGTCCACCTGTCCTCAGGATAGGTCGTCAATAGTTGGTGGGGTACCGCTGCTCAGGAGCCCCGATGATCACCTGTTCGCCAGGTTGCTATCAGTTTATATGCAGCCAGAAGCTGTCAGCTCCTAACACACCAGAGTTGCCTGGGCTGGTACTGCAGACAATATTCCTATTATATTCAATGGGAACAGTGTCTGCAATACCAACATGGGCCACTGCCAAGTATACAGAGCTGTCAGCTTCCAGCTCTGTACACACAGATAGAAGCCCAGTGAACAGATGATCACCAGGTGTTCCAAGCAGTGGACCCCAGCCAATAAACTATTGATGACCTATCCTGAGGATAGGTCATCAATAGTTCAGAAGTGGACAACCCTTTTAATTTTGTTTGGCCCTATAATGTGGAAATGGTCTGTTATGATCTATTTCAGTTCAGTAAGGGGTCAGAGTTTAGATTTCAGTATCCTTTGGCTGTGGGTTGGTCATATTCGAATGTATGCCGGTCAGATCTTGACCTTACATTCAATCCACTTAGTAATGACTAGCCAGTAATAAAGTTGGTGAGCTTAACATGAAGTTGACCTTGATGATAAAAAGAATAATCGATGCCAATTGTCAGAATGGTTCTTGTATTTGTTAATTGCCAGTATATTGCGAGTTTGGCATATTCTGTAACTGGGCCTTTGTAACTGGGTCTGTTTCACTTGATTAGCGCATAGCCAACGTTGTGCCAATATTCAAAAAGGGGTCAAAAAGTGAACCTGGAACCCGGTAAGTCTTACTTCTATTGTGGGTAAAATGTTTTTAAGGGTTTCTAAGAGATGCTGTCCTGGAGGACCTCAAGGAAATTAGCTGTATAACTCCGTATCAGTACGGTGTGAGACGGTGACCGGCAAGGTGCTGGAGGGCAGGTATGTTTCGCCTAGGATGCTCTCCTATGCTGCTTTGGGGAGCGCTTGGGCAGATACGTGCCACCGAGCAGCCTGGGCTCGGTGGAGGAAGCCGGCAGTATAGTGTTAGTAGCATTAAGCTACTAACACGTTGTAGCAAGTAAGTGGCTCCAAGCCGCATAATCCGGGCCGGCTTTTCCTGGAGTGACCAAAGTGAAGGGTGGGATGGTCACTCCCACGTACCAGGTGAGGCTGGTACCAGGCCTTATAAAGCCTGGGCCTACAGGGCCTAGAGAGAGAGCTGAGACCTTTGCAGGTTTGAGAGTCCTGGCTGGCTGTGTGCAGGAGCCATTTGGTTACCAGTGTGTAGACAGGGACGATCCATGTTTAGTAAGTGCTCAGACGAGCAGGATTTACTTTATGTTTGCCTGGCGTTAAGGCCTGTATTTTGCTTTGTTTGCACTGAAATAAACCCAGGCGAAGCCTGGTCTAAAGACTTTATCCCAAGTGTCACTGTCTCTGACTGCTTATGCCCAGGTTGCTACCGATCCTAAACGCTAATCCCTCACATATGGTGTTTGGATGCGGGCAGCGGTCTTAAAGAGACATACACCAATTAATGGACATTTTGCTGCAGCAGCTGGAGAACCGTTGCTAAGGGTAACTGCCCAAGAGAGCTTGACTGGAGAGTGCTGTAACCCCCATGTCCTGGGTGAAAGCTGCAATGGCACAGCCATCAGATACAGCCAAGATGGAAGAACTGATAAAGCAGCTGGTGCAAATGAACGTGCAGCAGCAACAAGTGACGGCGACCCAGCAAAAGGTCCATGAGGAGGCCATGAGAGCTCAGGCCGAGACTAATGCTCTCCTGGCGGAAGCCAATCGGTTAGCCTTGCAGGAGCAACAGCGGGTTAACCAGCAGCTGCAAGAGCAAGTCCTGGCGGTGGCGCAAAGTGTGCAGAGGTCGTCTGGTTCACTCCCCACCACCCGTACCGCGGTACAGGCGGCCTTACAAAAGATGACGGCCACCGATGACATCGAGGCCTGTCTCGCGGTCTTTGAGAGAGTGGCCGAGAGGGAGAAATTACCGGCACCTCAGTGGGCTAAGGTAGTAGCGCCTTTCCTGACAGGAGAGCCCCAAAAGGCCTATTTTGACCTCGGTGAGCAGGATGCCAAGGACTATGCTAAACTCAAGGGTGAGATCCTGGCACGCTTGGGCGTGAATACCCATGTGCGGGCCCGACGGGTGCACAACTGGACTTTTGCTGACCACCTACCAGCCCGCTCCCAGATGTATGACCTGTTTCACCTGGTGAGAAAGTGGCTGCAACCGGAGGAGTCGACCCCAGCGGAGATTGTGCAAAAAGTTGTTCTGGACAAATTCATCCACTCGTTGCCCCCCACAATCCGGCGCTGGGTGGGACAAGGGGGTCCCCAGGACGTGGACCAACTTGTGAGCCTCGTCGAGAGGTATAAAGCCACGGAGGACTTACTGCAAGCCGTGCCTCCTCGACGTTCCAACCCCGGGAACAGTAAGTCAGCCGGAGAACCTGGTAAGACTGTTCCGTATGTAAGGGGTGTCAAAAGTGTCCCAAAGGGAGGCGGCTCAGAGGGGGATCATTTGGGACAGAAGAGGAGTCCCAACTGGACAGTCCAGTCCCGGGTAGAACCCCAAGGGGACTGGGGCCCCATACTGTGTTAGCGCTGTCGTGAGCCCGGGCATATTGCCGCCAACTGTCCACTTACCGTGGAACCAATGGACTGTGACTCTGCCCGGCGGAGGTCGATGTTCGCACGGCCAGTATGTTCTGCAGAGACTGCGTCAGAGACTGATCGACCATTATGTCACATAAAGGTGAATGACTTTGCGGTGACAGCTCTACTGGACTCAGGGAGCTTGGTTACGCTGGTGCATTCCAGCTTGGTCGATCCCACAACCGTCACCGACCGTCGCATGGGGGTGGTGTGTGTGCATGGGGACACCAAGGAGTATCCTATTGCCCTTGTAAGACTTGAGACTCCGTGTGGACTTGCCACCCATGAGGTGGGCGTCGTAAAATCCTTAATGCACACCGTGATCCTCGGGAGAGACTTTCCCCTATTTTGGGACTTGTGGCGACACCGAGGGTCGTCTGCAAATAAGGTTCATGATAATGAAAATGTGTATGATGTGTGTCCAGAACCGTTTGACCCTGAGGGTACGGTTCCGGCAGTAGGGGTGACCCAAGAGAATGGGGATAACTTTCCCTTAACAGTATTGGCGGGTGAGACGGAGGTACAGGATGAAGTAGTTGCTATGCCTGACTTAGAGGTCTCACGTGCCAATTTTGGAACTGAGCAGCTCCGAGACCCCACCTTAGTAAAAGCCAGGGAAAATGTTAAAGTGATAAATGGGGAGCCTCAATTTCCAGGGGCTGATACTGTGTTTCCACACCTGGCAGTCAACCAGGAATTGTTGTATCAGGTTGACAAGGTCCGAGGGGAGGTTGTGGAACAGCTGGTGGTACCTCAGTACTATCGTAGGATGGTCTTAGACCTGGCGCACAAGCATGTGCTGGGAGGTCATCTCGGGAGCGAAAAGACTAGGGAACGCATCCTTCAGCGTTTTTTCTTGGCCTGGGGTACATGGTGATGTAAAACGTTACTGTGAGTCGTGCCCGGAGTGTCAAATAACAGCTCCTATGCCCCATTACCGGAACCCCTTAGTGCCCTTGCCCATCATAGAGGTGCCGTTTGAGCGGATCGCTATGGACCTAGTTGGGCCCTTGGTAAAATCTGCCCGGGGTCACCAACATATATTAGTGGTTGTAGACTATGCCACCCGTTACCCCGAAGCCGTTCTTTTACGCAATACGTCATCCAAGGGTATTGCAAAGGAACTACTTCACTTGTTCTCCCACACGGGCATACCAAAAGAGATCCTGACGGATCAAGGAACCCCCTTTATGTCCAAGGTCATGAAGGAATTGTGTAAGCTGCTGAATATTAAGCACTTACGGATGTCTGTGTACCACCCACAGACGGATGGTCTGGTTGAGAGATTTCATAAGACCCTAAAAAGCATGCTAAAAAAGGTAGTCAATAAGGATGGGAAACACTGGGACTGTCTGCTGCCATATTTAATGTTCTCAATCCGTGAAGTCCCACAATCCTCCACTGGGTTCTCTCACTTTGAATTAGTTTATGGTAGACATCCCCGAGGGCTCCTTGATGTAGCTAAGGAGACCTGGGAGCACGAGTCCACCCCCTACAGGAGTGTTATTGAACACATCTCCCTCATGCAAGATCGAATTGCGGCGGTCATGCCCATTGTTAGAGAACATTTACAGCGGGCTCAAGAAGCCCAAAGCCGGGTATATAACCGGTCCGCCAAGGTGAGAACCTTCAACCCTGGGGATCGGGTACTAGTGTTGGTGCCCACCCTAGAAAGTAAATTCCTAGCAAAATGGCAATGGCCCTATGAAATAATTGAGAAAGTCGGAGAGGTAAATTATAAGGTATACCAGCCAGGTAGGCGGAAACCAGAACAGTTGTACCATGTAAACCTAATTAAGCCATGGAAGGACAGAGAAGCCCTGACTGCAGTGAGCACCCCCCATGGTGAGGTCCCAGAGGTGTGTGTATCAGGGTCCCTGTCCAAGTCCCAACAGCAAGAGTCTAGGGAATTTATACGACGTAATGCGGATGTGTTCTCCGATATACCAGGGCGTACTGGTGTCATAAAATACGACATTATAACTGAACCAGGGGTAAAGGTTCAGTTGAAACCGTACAGGGTTCCAGAAGCCCGCAGACGAGCCATCTCAGAGGAGGTCAAGAAAATGCTAGACCTCGGAGTAATTGAGGAGTCGAAAAGCGAGTGGTCCAGCCCTATCATGCTGATACCAAAACCTGATGGCTCTCTGCGCTTCTGTAACGACTTCCGGAAGCTAAATGACGTGTCAAAATTTGACGCATACCCAATGCCGAGAGTGGACAAGTTAATTGAGAGACTGGGTCATGCCAGGTACTTTTCCACTCTCGACCTTACCAAAGGCTACTGGCAGGTTCCCCTTACAGAGAGCGCGAAAGAAAAGACTGCGTTTGCCACACCAGAAGGGTTGTTTCAGTACATCTGCCTACCCTTCGGTTTGCATGGAACCCCAGCAACCTTCCAAAGATTGATGGATATCATACTCAAACCCCATCGTCAATATGCGTCAGCATATTTAGATGATATCACCATCTTTAGCGAAGACTGGGACAGCCATCTACCCAAGGTACAGGCAGTACTGAACTCCCTTAGAAAAGCAGGGCTCACAGCAAACGCAAAGAAGTGCGCCCTGGGTCTTGAAGAAGCACGATACCTGGGGTATATAATAGGTAGGGGTATTATAAAACCCCAGGTCAATAAAGTTGAAGCCGTTCAGGACTGGCCACAACCCACAACTAAAAAGCAGGTGAGAGCCTTTTTAGGCATTGTAGGGTACTATAGGCGGTTCGTGCAAAACTTTGCTAACATAGCAGCGCCCCTAACAGACTTGACCAAGAACAGTAAGTCAGTCATGGTCAAGTGGAACCCTAACGCAGAAAAGGAGTTCCAAGAGTTAAAATGGGCACTCTGTAGACGTCCAGTGTTAGTCACACCCAATTTTAAAAGAGAATTTATTGTCCAAACAGACGCATCCGATGTGGGACTGGGAGCAGTTCTGTCCCAAGAAGTAGAGGGAGCGGAACATCCCGTAATTTATCTGAGCAGGAAGCTCACGCCACCGGAAAAAAATTACAGTATCGTTGAGCGGGAGTGCCTAGCCATCAAGTGGGCCCTGGAATCCCTAAAATACTACCTGATAGGTCGGCACTTCAGGCTGATCACAGACCACTCCCCCTTAACCTGGATGTCACAGGCAAAAGAAAGAAATGCCAGAGTCACTAGGTGGTTCCTGACCCTTCAAAATTTTAGTTTTTCGGTAGAGCACAGGGCCGGAAAGCTACAGGGCAATGCCGATGACTTATCAAGGACGCATTGCATGACGGCGAAAGGTGTCCGACCCCACAGGCTCGAACAGAGGGGGAGGGTATGTGAGACGGTGACCGGCAAGGTGCTGGAGGGCAGGTATGTTTTGCCTAGGATGCTCTCCTATGCTGCTTTGGAGAGCGCTTGGGCAGATACGTGCCACCGAGCAGCCTGGGCTCGGTGGAGGAAGCCGGCAGTATAGTGTTAGTAGCATTAAGCTACTAACACGTTGTAGCAAGTAAGTGGCTCCAAGCCGCATAATCCGGGCCGGCTTTTCCTGGAGTGACCAAAGTGAAGGGTGGGATGGTCACTCCCACGTACCAGGTGAGGCTGGTACCAGGCCTTATAAAGCCTGGGCCTACAGGGCCTAGAGAGAGAGCTGAGACCTTTGCAGGTTTGAGAGTCCTGGCTGGCTGTGTGCAGGAGCCATTTGGTTACCAGTGTTTAGACAGGGACGATCCATGTTTAGTAAGTGCTCAGACGAGCAGGATATACTTTATGTTTGCCTGGCGTTAAGGCCTGTATTTTGCTTTGTTTGCACTGAAATAAACCCAGGCGAAGCCTGGACTAAAGACTTTATCCCAAGTGTCACTGTCTCTGACTGCTTATGCCCAGGTTGCTACCGATCCTAAACGCTAATCCCTCACATAGGTTTATGAGAGATGGCTCTTGTCATATCAATCTGATCAGCTTCTACGAGGAGGTAAGTTCTCAACTACACCAAGGAATGTTGTTGGATTTTGTGAATCTGGAATTTTCCAAAGTGTTTGAAACTGTGCCGCATAAGAGGTTGGTATATAAAGTGAGAATGCTTGGCTTGGGTGAAAATCTGTGTAAGTGGTTAAGTAACTGGTCAGTGATGGAAAGCAGAGAGGGTTTATAAATGGTACATATTCTGATTGGGTCACCGTTACTAGTGGTATTGGAGGAGGTCACTGTTATTAGTGGGATACCACAGGGGGCAGTATTGGAAGGGTCACCGTTACTAATGAGGTACCACGGGGGGCAGTATTGGAGGTGTCACTGTTACTAGTGGGTTCCACAGGGGGCAGTATTGGATAAATCACCGTTACACAGGGGGCAGTATTAGGCTCTATTCTTTTTAATATATTTATTAATGACCTGGTAAAAGAATTGTGCAGTAAAATATCAATATTTGCAGATGACACAATTATGTAAAACAATTAACACAAGAGAGGACAATGTGGTTGCAAGTGGATTTGGATAAGTTGGGGGCAGAAAAGTGGTAAATGAGATTTAACACTGATAAATGTAAGGTTCTACACATGGGCAGGAAATACAGGTCACCATTACACACTAAATGGGAAACCACTGGGGAACATTGATATGGAGAAGGACTTGGGGATCTAGTTAACTATAAGCTTAACCGGAGCAACCAGTGTCAGGCAGCTGCTGCCAAGGCAAATAGGATCATGGAGAGCATCAAAAGAGGTCTAGGGCACATGATGAAAACATTGCACCTAGACATGGAATATTGTGTACAGTTTTCGGCACTGGTATTCAAGAAGGATATATGAGAGCTTGAGTGGGTACAAAGTTGGGTATCTAAAGTAATAAATGGAATGAGCGGACTACAATACCCAGATATGTATAAATATATCATAAATATATCAAGGGACAATACAGAGATCTCTTCCATCTCTTTATACCCAGGACTGTCACAAGGGGATGCCCTCTACGTTTCGAGGAAAGAAGATTTCCACACTGACATAAAAGGGGGTTCTTTACTGGAAGACCAATGAGACTATAGAACTTCCTGCCTGAGGATGGGGTTATTGCAAACTTGATAAAAGTTTAAGAAGGGCCTGGACATCTTACTTGAGCATTACAATATTATATGTTATAGTCACTGATTACTTCAGAAAGGTTGGGGATCCGGGGATTATTCTGATTGCCAAGTTGGAATCAGGAAAATTCCTTAAATGCGGAAAATTGACTTCTACCTCATTGGGGTTTTTGTGCCTTCCTCTGGATCAACATTGTATTGGGGGGGAGGGGGGGTCTAACATACTGTGTTACTATGTCTGCTTAAAACAACTCCAACTAAAAGCATTCAATGTGGACTAACAATGTGTTAAAATAATTAGTTCATAAATGCCTGGCCAAGAATTGGCCAATTGATGTGTGAGGTGGTTCTTGTTGGCAGTTTGCTAGAATTTCTCCTTGATAGTGATTGCCACGATATGGGGGGTAGATTCTGTCATTGCCTGTTAGTTAAAATGTCCATGATAACATATTCTTATCACTTGCTTATTTATTTTTCATTTCTCACTTTAAATTACTTGTACTTAATGATTACTTTGTATTTACTTATACTTCGTCTCTTCTTATTGTGCGCCCAGATTATTGGGACTCCGAAGTATTGATTCCATATCAACCTGAAGCTGGCCATACTACAAATTAGATAAATGTTGGCTGAACCCACTGATGTCAATTGGACCAGGCAACATGTATGTTGTCTCAACTCTCTTCTGACAGCTGACGTCAGGGAAAGACGGGTTGTGCATGTTGGATTTCAATGTGCCTAGTACTTTTGTTCCCAAGGGAGATAAGCCATTGCCAGAGGTGTTTAGCAGTGTCTTTTTCCCCTCTTCCACATGTTCATGGGATTCGGAATGAGTAGTGGTTGGCCGTATGCACGTTCTATGTATTGGAGGTGTATAGCCATCTTTAGTCTTTATATGTTTAAGAGGGTCTATAAAATAATTTACTGAGATTACCTGTATTACATAAACAACAATAATGTTTCTAAACTCGGACTTGCCATTTAAATACATTATATGAAAATAAGATTTGGTACTGTGTTAGCCAGTAAAGCAATGTGTGATTGTTCTCAGTGAGAGAAACCAAGAAATCTTGTAGATATGATACCTTTTAATGGCTAACAAAAATACATGATGTAATAGCGAGCTTTTTAAATCAAGGCTACCATCCCACCTCAATTGATGACGAAATCACCAGAGCTACCAGGAGACCCAGGAATCAACTACTCCAATACAAGGAGAAGGAAAAGAACGGACGTGTGCCTCTACTAGTGACCTACATTTCACAGCTAGAGGTACTAAGGAAGACTGCAGAGAAACTCCATCATACCCTACACAAGGATGACCATCTGAAAACCATATTCCCGGACCCTCGCCTTCTGTGTTACAGGCAACCTCCTAATTTGAGGATCTGTATAATCAGGAGTACATTGCCCTCCGACACACAAAAAGGAACTTATCCCTGTAAGGTAAGGAGCTGCAAGACCTGCTCCCTTAGGGTGACTACCCAGTACCGTTTTCTTTTTCACTACGAAAGTCGCAGCGTTTTTTTCTGCAGGGGTCTATGGGACTTGTAATGTTAAAATTGCGATCACGCAAAATCGCAATTTACCGCGAAATTTACCATGATTTTGCGCGATCGCGATTTTAACATTACAAGTCCCATAGACCCCATGCAGAAAAAAAAACGCTGCGAATTTCGCAGTGAAAAAATACTGTATTGGGTAGTCACCCTTAGGGCTCCTTTCCACTGGCGATAGCGATATCGCTGTGAGAAAATCGCAATGTTAAAATTGCATCGCAACGCTGCAAAATCGCAAGCTTTTGCGTTGCGATGCGAGAATCTGTTTTGCCATTGCACTGTATGGGTGACAGAAAAATGTAAAACGCTGAAACAATCCTCCTGCTGCGATTTGTAATCCTCGTATCGCAGCTTGCCCCTAAACATCACTAGTGGAAAGGTTGTCATAGAACGACATGTGTGGGAGTTTCTTGCGAGAGCTCGCACTCTCGCATCGCACTGAAAACGTGCGATTACCTCGCCAGTGGAAAGGCCCACTGGCGTTTTTTTCTCCACTGCGATGCGATTCTAAAGTTAAAGTCTCGCATCACAGTGCAAGAAAAATGCAGTCAGATATCCCAAAATCGCTGGGGTATCGCCAGTCTTTTCAATGGGGCCAGCGGCAGCAGCGCTAGCCCCATTGAAAAGATATGGAGAATGCCGCGGACGTCTGCCACAGCTGTGACAGGAGTTTCCTTCATCCCCGCGGTTCCTGCGGGGATGAAGGAATCCTCTGCCACAGCTGTGGCAGAAGTCCGCAGCATGCTATCCCATTGCTTTCAATGGGCAGTGGTTTCTGACAAGCCCTGCAGAATGATTATCAGAGAAGGGCTTGAAATATAAGCCCTTCCCCGATAATCATAAAAAAGTGGTTAAAAAAATAATAAAAAAGTTACTCACCTCTCCTGCTGTCAGCCGCATCCTCCGGCTGGCTCCCCGACACTGCTGTCCAGCACTTTCAGCAGACGGGGATTAAAAAATCCCCCCCTCCTGAAAGGGCTGTGCAGATTGGCTGAGGGCTCAGCCAATAGCAGCTACTGCTTAGCTATTGGCTGAGCGCTCAGCCAATGACAGATAGCTCTTAGCTATTCATTCATGAATAGTATCCGCGGGAATGAAGGAAACTCTTGTCACAGCTGTGGCAGAAGTCCGCGGCATTCTTCATATCTTTTCAATGGGGCTAGCGCTGCTGCCGCGGGCCCCATCGAAAAGACTGTCCCAGCGATATTGCAGCGATTTTCTCGCACTGCTCTGCGAGAGTTTTCACCTACTCTTGCAGCGCCGTGGAAAAAAAAACGCCAGTGGGTGGGAGCCCTTAGGGTGACTACCCACTATCGTTTGTTTTTCTGCTGCGAATTGGCTCCTATTTTTTCTTCCAATTATCAATGGGACTTCCTAATGTTAAAATCACAACGCGACGCAACGCAACGCATCGTGACGCAACGCAACTTTGTGTTTTTAACATTAGAAAGTCCCATTGACAATTGGAAGAAAAAATAGGAGCAAATTCGCAGCAGAAAAAAAACGCTAGCGGGTAGTCACCCGAATACTGAATGTGGACAGGATACGGATCCCCAACACACAACAGGACTATAAGATCCCGGGCACAGTCACATGTTCCACGTCCGATGTTGTGTACTTGATCCGGTGCAGTAAATTTTCTGTTGGTGGGCTTTATATCGGGGAAACAAGACAAAAACTGAAGCCAGGATGAGATCTCATCGCCACTCAATTAGAGAGGGAAAGACTGATTTACCTGTGGCAAAACATTTTTGTGGTCAGAGACACAGCATAAAGCAGATGAGACTTATCATACTAAAGGGCAATTTCAAGTTGCAGCATCACAAAATAATTTGGGAATACAAATTTATGGCCATGTTTGATACCCTCAAGAATTAAATAAACAATAGCCCCCCCCCCCCCCTCCCTGTGTTCCTCCTCGGTCTCCCTGGTTACGACAAGAAATCTTCTTTTCTTGTCGGGCCGGCTCCAGGTCTTGACGGGACGTCGGGGACGCGCTTCTCACTTCTGCTCTCTACTGCGCATGTGCAGTAGAGCTTCAGCTGCTGGGAAGCTCTCCTATGCCTGCAGGGGACGCGCGGCTGCTGGCATCTGTAAGGTAAGTGGACGGCCGGGCTCTCGCAGGAGGGAGGGGGAGGGGTGTGTGTGTGCTGCTGGTGGTGGCTGAGCTGTCAGGAATCCCGGGGGGAGGGGGGGTGTCGCTGGTGTTGGCAGGGCTGTCAGAAGTCGGGGGGGGGGGGGGGGGGGAGGGGGTGTCGCTGGTGTCGGCCGGGCTGTCAGAAGTCGGGGGGGGGGGGGGAGGGTGGGCGTGTGTGTGTGTGTGTGTGTAGTGCATGCTTGGTGCTACTTTCACTTGATCGTCAGCTAATGAAAGTGCTGCTAGAGATCACGATCTGCTCCTACAGCTCTGACAGCTGTTAGCAGTAGATTCCTTCATCTCCCCAGCATGTCCCCTCATCACTGGACACTGTGACACTGCAGTTCCAGTGTCCAGTGATGAGGGGACATGCCGGGGAGATGAAGGAAACTCCTGCTAACAGCTGTCAGAGCTGTAGGAGCAGATCGCACTGCTCTCCCTGCTCTCTCATTACTTTGAATGGGGCCGGCCGGCTGCTGGCTCCATTCAAAGCAGTGAAGCGTGCATGATGCCGATCCTCCAGTCATGTGACCGGTGTCATCGGGAGCGCGCACTGAGGAGAGAGAGGCAGCAGTGCATCATGGGAACTACCCAGCGGCGCCATCTTTGAAAAATCCTTCAGGCAAACTTTATAAGGTAAGAAAAGGAGTAAAAAGGTGAGGAAAATATCGTTTTTCATGGTTAAAGCTGTAATGTGTGATGCTTCTCCTCTACAGGGCATTCATGGGGGAAAAAAAATCAGTTTCGCCGGCGGACAACCCCTTTAAGAGAAGAATAGCTTTTTAATAAGATAACTTTCTGTGATGTGCTATCACAATTAAGGTAAAATTTGTTCCATTTGCAGGTCATCAGTAATTTAGTGCCGGAAAACCCATTTAATGGGTCTGCTCCACTCCTAGCTGTTTTGCTGCAGAAAACAGACAGCTTTGTACATTGCACAGTGGCCCAAAATAGTCCTGCAGGCTGAGTCCTATAGAACTGAATGGGTCTGCAATACCAGCCAAGGCCACTGTGTAGTGCACGGAGCTGTCTGCTTCCTGCAGCAAAACAGCTGGAACTGGGAAAACCCCTTTAAGTTTAGATAAGAGGTTAAGTTGAATGGTAATCTATTTGTGGCAGTAGGTAGATTAGTAGAATTGTTGACTAGATAGATTTTTTCCTGGTGGCACATAGCTCTAGTCCTTTTGAATGTTTTTGTTTATTTTATTATTTTTGCCCAAATTCGAGTGTTATTTTTTAGTAGTAATAAAACCCCTTTAAGAGTTTCTATGTATGTACATATAATGAAGCTTTTCGTTCATATAGGTCATGATATACCCCGTTGTGGTAACTCTAATATTGAGGAAATCACTCGAATGAGTGAGAAAATATCTTAAAAATGTTTGTAGCAGGTTATTTTACCTCATACCTCCACTGAATTTACCTACAATGCCTATTCAGCAGGTAATGTGTAGAAGTGGCCTTTGTTTTGTTATTCTTTATCATTTTTAAGTGTATTGACCACCAACCGGTTTTTATTTTTGACCTCTTTAAACCCCACTAATGATTCACCCAGAAAATTGTTTACGATCTGACTCTATTCTTTTCATTTCTTTTAGGTCAGATGTGCTGCTGCACTTATCTTGTAAGTAACTGTTAAGAAGCCCGTAATATAATTGCAAAACTCCCATCTCCATCAATCCACTACATCTTCATGGATCATACTAGGATGAATTAGTGACTAGAGATGAGCGAGCACCAAAATGCTCGGGTGGTCGTTACTTGAGTCGAACTTTTCGCGATGCTCGAGGGTTCGTTTCGAGTAACGAACCCCATTGAAGTCAATGGGTGACCCGAGCATTTTTGTATATCGCCGATGCTCGCTAAGGTTTTCATTTGTGAAAATCTGGGAAATTCAAGAAAGTGATGGGAACGACACAGAAACGGATAGGGCAGGCGAGGGGCTACATGTTGGGCTGCATCTCAATTTCCCAGGTCCCACTATTAAGCCACAATAGTGGCAAGAGTGAGACACCCCCCCGCACTGTCAGCATAAAGATCGTTCTCCTCTGCCACAGCTGTAAGCTGTGGCAGAGAAGAACGATGTTAGCCCATTGAATTCAATGGAGCCGGCAATACAGCTGGCTCCATTGAAAGCAATGGGCTGCCGGCGAGCGCGGGATGAATTGTCGGGAAGGGCTTAAATATATAAGCCCTTCCCTGCAATTCATCCAGAAATGTGTAAAAATAAAAAAAAAATATAATCACCTTGTCCCGGCAGAAGGATGTTAGCCCATTGAATTCAATGGAGCCGGCAATACAGCTGGCTCCATTAAAAGCAATGGGCTGCCGGCGATCGCGGGATGAATTGTCGGGAAGGGGTTAAATATATAAGCCCTTCCCTGCAATTCATCCAGAAATGTGTAAAAATAAAAAATATATATATACTGGTCCTGGCAGCAAGAGTGGGCCTCCCCCCCTCTCAACAATTTCTACTTCGGACAAACCCTCATTAGCAAGGCATACCTTAGCTAAGCACCACACTACCTCCAACAAAGCACAATCACTACCTGCATGACACTCAGCTGCCACTTCTCCTGGGTTACATGCTGCCCCCCCCCCCCCCCCCGCACGACCCAGTGTCCACAGCGCACACCAAAGTGTCCCTGCGCAGCCTTCAGCTGCCCTCATGCCACACGCTGGCCTCATAGCCACACCACCCTCATGCCTATTTATAAGTGCGTCTGCCATGAGGAGGACCCGGAGGCACACACTGCAGAGGGTTGGCAGGGCCAGGGAGCGACCCTCTTTAAAAGGGGCGGGGCAATAGCCCACAATGCTGTACAGAAGCAATGAGAAATCCAATCCTGTGCCACCTCCATCAGGAGCTGCACACGTGGGCATAGCAATGGGGAACCCATGTGCCACACACTATTCATTCTGTCACGGTCTCTGCATGCCCCAGTCAGACCGGGGTTTTTTATAAATAGTCACAGGCAGGTACAACTCCGCAATGGGAATTCCGTGTGCACCTACAGCATGGGTGGCTCCTTGGAACCCACCGGCTGTACATAAATGTATCCCATTGCAGTGCCCTGGACAGCAGAGCTAACGTCAGATTAAATGCAGGTGGGCTTCGGCCCACACTGCATGCCCCAGTCAGACTGGGGTTTTTTATAAGTAGACACAGGCAGGTACAACTCCCTATTGTGAAGTCCGTGTGGACCGACAGCATGGGTGGCTCGCTGGAAGCCACCGGCGGTACATAAATAAATCCCATTGCAGTGCCCAGCACAGCTAAGGTAACGTCAGGTTTAATGCAGATGGGCTTCGGCCCACACTGCATGCCCCAGTCAGACTGGGGTTCTTTATAAGTAGACACATGCAGTTACAACTCCGTGTGGACCGACAGCATGGGTGGGTCCCAGGAAGCCACCGGCGGTACATAAATATATCCCATTGCATTGCCCAGCACAGCTGAGGTAACGTCCGATTAAATGCAGTTGGCCTTCGGCCCACACTGCATGCCCCAGTCTGACCGGGGTTTTTAATACATAGACACTGGCAGGTACCAATCCCTAATGTGAAGTCCCTGTGGACCCACAGCATGGGTGGCTCCCTGGAACCCATCGGCGGTACATAAATGTATCCCATTGCAGTGCCCTCCTCAGCAGAGCTAACGTCACATACAATACAGGTGTGCTTTGGCCCACAGTGCATGCCCCAGTCAGAGTGGTAATATGTACCTTAACAGTAACCGCGTTGGTGGGAATGTGGTGGCAACTGCGGACCTAGTAGCGCGGTTTTATTTAGTTGGATTTCGGAATGTGGCCAGGATTAAGCGGCCCGTGGCGGGGGGATGGGGGGGGGGGGCTCTCTTGTTGTGTCGGTAAAGGTGAAATTCTTGGACTGCCACCAGACGGACCAATGCAAAGGTATTTGCCAAGAATGTTTTCATTGTTGGAGGAGGGGGGGGATGTTTTTGAGGCACTACGTGTCCTCTCCATGTGTCCGTGGTTATATGCACCTTAACAGTAACCGCGTTGGTGGGAAATGGCCTCGCCACCATCATGTCTTTGGGAAGCCTCCGTTTCTACACCCCAGTGACATAGCATTAGCAGCGGTATAGGCAGAGCCCAGAATTAGTAACATTTCAGCGGTAGCATTAGGGACAAGCCCCAGTAACATATCACTAGCAGCATTATAGGGGGAGCACAGTATTAGTTCCATTTCAGTAGTAGTAGCAGTCCAGACAGGCCCCAGTAACAATTCCGAAGCAGCAGTATAGGGGGAGCACAGTATTAGTTCCATTTCAGTAGTAGTAGCAGTCAAGAAAGGCCCCAGTAACAATTCCGAAGCAGCAGTATAGGGGAAGCACAGTATTAGTTCCATTTCAGTAGTAGTAGCAGTCAAGACAGGCCACAGTAACATTCCCGTTGCAGCAGTTTAGGGAGATAACAGTCTCTTTCACATTTCAGTAGTTGCAGTATAGACAAGGCCCCAGTTACATTTATGTAGCAAAAGTGTAGGCCAACCCCACACACCTTGCTGTAGCATGAGTGCATGCGAAGCCCATACAAATTACTAGGATTACACTGTAGGCGAGGGCCCAAAAAAATTGGTGTACCAACAGTACTAATGTACCTCAGAAAAATTGCCCATGCCCAACCAAGAGGGCAGGTGAAACCCATTAATCGCTTTGGTTAATGTGGCTTAATTTGTAACTAGGCCTGGAGGCAGCCCAGTTAAAATAAAAATTGGTTTAGGTGCAAGTTTCAACGCTTTAATGAGAATTGAAACGTATAAACATTGTTTACAAAAGTAATATGACTAAGCCTTGTGGGCCTAAGAAAAATTGCCCGTTTGGCGTGATTACGTGAGGTTTCAGGAGGAGCAGCAGGAGGGAGAGGATGAATATTATACACAGATTGATGAAGCTAAAAGGTCCCCATTTTTGATGTTGATAGAGAACGATGCTTCCATCCGCGGGTGCAGCCTACGTATTGTTTAGGTACCGCTGCTGTCCGCTGGTGGAGAAGAGAAGTCTGGGGAAATCCCGGCTTTGTTCATCTTGATGAGTGTAAGCCTGTCGGCACTGTCAGTTGACAGGCGGGTACGCTTATCTGTGATGATTCCCCCAGCCGCACTAAACACCCTCTCTGACAAGACGCTAGCCGCAGGACAAGCAAGCACATCCAGGGCATACAGCGCGAGTTCAGGCCACGTGTCCAGCTTCGACACCCAGTAGTTGTAGGGAGCAGAGGCGTCACGGAGGACGGTCGTGCGATCGGCTACGTACTCCCTCACCATCCTTTACAGTGCTCCCGCCGACTCAGCCTTTACTGGGGAGCGGTGACACAGTCTTGCTGGGGAGCCATAAAGCTGGCAAAGGCCTTGGATAGTGTTCCCCTGCCTGTGCTGTACATGCTGCCTGATCTCCGCGCCTCCCCTGCTACCTGGCCCTCGGAACTGCGCCTTCGGCCACTAGCGCTGTCGGATGGGAATTTTACCATCAGTTTGTCCGCCAGGGTCCTGTGGTATAACATCACTCTCGAACCCCTTTCCTCTTCGGGTATGAGAGTGGAAAGGTTCTCCTTATACCGTGGTTCGAGCAGTGTGTACACCCAGTAATCCGTAGTGGCCAGAATGCGTGTAACGCGAGGGTCACGAGAAAGGCATCCTAACATGAAGTCAGCCATGTGTGCCAGGGTACCTGTACGCAACACATGGCTGTCCTCACTAGGAAGATCACTTTCAGGATCCTCCTCCTCCTCCTCAGGCCATACACGCTGAAAGGATGACAGGCAAGCAGCATGGGTACCCTCAGCAGTGGGCCAAGCTATCTCTTCCCCCTCCTCCTCATGCTCCTCCCCCTCCTCCTCAATGCGCTGAGATATAGACAGGAGGGTGCTCTGACTATCCAGCGACATACTGTCTTCCCTCGCCTCCGTTTCCGAGCGCAAAGCATCTGCCTTTATGCTTTGCAGGGAACTTCTCAAGAGGCATAGCAGAGGAATGGTGACGCTAATGATTGCAGCATCCCCGCTCACCATCTGGGTAGACTCCTCAAAGTTTCCTAGGACCTGGCAGATGTCTGCCAACCAAGCCCACTCTTCTGTAAAGAATTGAGGAGGCTGACTCCCACTACGCCGCCCATGTTGGAGTTGGTATTCCACTATAGCTCTACCCTGCTCATAGAGCCTGGCCAACATGTGGAGCGTAGAGTTCCACCGTGTGGGCACGTCGCACAGCAGTCTGTGCACTGGCAGATTAAACCGATGTTGCAGGGTCCGCAGGGTGGCAGCGTCCGTCTTGGACTTGCGGAAATGTGCGCTGAGCCGGCGCACCTTTCCGAGCAGGTCTGACAAGCGTGGGTAGCTTTTCAGAAAGCGCTGAACCACCAAATTAAAGACGTGGGCCAGGCATGGCACGTGCGTGAGGCTGCCGAGCTGCAGAGCCGCCACCAGGTTACGGCCGTTGTCAGACACGACCGTGCCCGGTTGGAGGCTCAGCGGCGAAAGCCAGCGGTCGGTCTGCTCTGTCAGACCCTGCAGCAGTTCGTGGGCCGTGTACCTCTTCTCTCCTAGCTGAGTAGTTTCAGCACGGCCTGCTGACGCTGGCCCACTGCTGTGCTGCCACGCCGCGTGACACCGACTGCTGGCGACGTGCTGCTGCTGACACATCTTGATTGCGAGACAGAGGTTGCGTAGGAGGAGGAGGAGGAGGAGGAGGAGGGTGGTTTAGTGGAGGAAGCATACACCGCCGCAGATACCAGCACCGAGCTGGGGCCCGCAATTCTGGGGGTGGGTAGGACATGAGCGGTCCCAGCCTCCACTAAATTCACCCAATGTGCCATCAGGGAGATATAGTGGCCCTGCCCGCCTGTGCTTGTCCACGTGTCCGTTGTTAAGTGGACCTTGCCAGTAACCGCGTTGGTGAGGGCGCGTACAATGTTGCGGGAGACGTGGTCGTGCAGGGCTGGGACGGCACATCGAGAAAAGTAGTGGCGACTGGGAACCGAGTAGCGCGGGGCCGCCGCCCCCATCATGTTTTTGAAAGCCCCCGTTTCCACAAGCATATACGGCAGCATCTCCAGGCTGATCAATTTGGCTATGTGCACGTTTAACGCTTGAGCGTGCGGGTGCGTGGCGGCGTACTTGCACTTGCGCTCAAACACTTGCGCTAGCGACGGCTGGACGGTGCGCTGAGAGACATTGGTGGATGGGGCTGAGGACAGCGGAGGTGAGGGTGTGGGTGCAGGCCAGGAGACGGTAGTGCCTGTGTCCTCAGAGCGGGGTTGGATCTCAGTGGCAGGTTGGGGCACAGGGGGAAAGGCAGCGGTGCAAACCGGAGGCGGTGAACAGCCTTCGTCCCACCTTGTGGGGTGCTTGGCCATCATATGTCTGCGCATGCTGGTGGTGGTGGCTCCCCGGCTGATCTTGGCGCGACAAAGGTTGCACACCACTGTTCGTCGGTCGTCTGCACTCTCAGTGAAAAACTGCCAGACCTTTGAGCACCTCGGCTTCTGCAGGGTGGCATGGCGCGAGGGTGCGCTTTGGGAAACAGTTGGTGGATTATTCGGTCTGGCCCTGCCTCTACCCCTGGCCACCGCACTGCCTCTTGCAACCTGCCCTGCTGCTGCCCTTGCCTCCCCCTCTGAAGACCTGTCCTCAGTAGGCGTAGCAAACCAGGTGGGGTCAGTCACCTCATTGTCCTGCTGCTCTTCCTCAGAATCCTCAGTGCGCTCCTCCCTCGGACTTAATGCCCTTACTACTACCTCACTGATAGACAACTGTGTCTCATCGTCATCGGCCTCCTCACCCACTGAAAGGTCTTGAGACAGTTGCCAGAAGTCCCCAGCCTCATCCCCCGGACCCCGGGAACTTTCCAATGGTTGGGCATCAGTCAGGATAAACTCCTCTGGTGGGAGAGGAACCACTGCTGCCCAATCTGAGCAGGGGCCCGAGAACAGTTCCTGGGAGTCTGCCCGCTCCTCAGAATGTCTCATTTTCATGGAGTGAGGAGGCTGGGAGGAAGGAGGAGCAGCAGCCAGAGGATTCTGAGTTGCAGCAGTGGATGGCGCAGAACTGTGGGTGGACGATAGGTTGCTGGAAGCACTTTCTGCCATCCACGACAGGACCTGCTCACACTGCTCATTTTCTAATAAAGGTCTACCGCGTGGACCCATTAAATGTGCTATGAATGTGGGGACGCCAGAAACGTGGCTCTCTCCTAATCCCGCAGCAGTCGGCTGCGATACACCTGGATCAGGAGCTCGGCCTGTGCCCACACCCGGACTAGGGCCTCCGCATCCTCGGCCGCGCCCACGTCCTCTAGGCCTACCCCTACCCCTCTGCATGCTGTATTACCAGTAATGCAGAAACAGAACGCTGTAATTAAATGTGCCGCTTATTGGCCTGTGGTTGGAGGCTGACTTCGCTTACGGAACACCAGGAAATAATTTGGCGCACGCCTGCTGTAACACTTAGCTGCCTGCGTATTTATTTGTAGAACTACTACACCCAGCACACACGGACTCAGAACACTGAGCACAGTGACAGGCAGACCAAATAGATTTTTTGACCAATATTTTTTGGAAAAGGCCAACTGCGTATATTCAGTCAATATAATATATTTTTCTTCTGGCCCTGGAGTGTGTGACAGAACTGCAGAGTGTCGCACTGTTATTAACTGCAACAGAGCGGTGATTTCTGAGCCAGGAAATAATTTGGCGCACGCCTGCTGTAACACTTAGCTGCCTGCGTATTTATTTGTAGAACTACTACACCCAGCACACACGGACCCAGAACACTGAGCAGCACAGTGACAGGCAGGCCAAATAGATTTTTTGCCCAATATGTTTTTGGAAAGGACCACTGCGTATATTCAATCAATAATATATGTCTTCTGGCCCTGCCTACACAATTCTGTCCCTGGAGTATTACTGCAGGGCGCAATGCTCTGCACGGCTGATATACCAAAAAAAAAAAAAGTGCAACACTGCAAAAAGCAGCCTCCACAGTACTGCACACGGTTAGATGTGGCCCTAAGAAGGACTGTTGGGGTTCTTGAAGCCTACAATCACTCCTAACACTCTCCCTGCCTAACCACCACTTCTGTCCTTGTAGTATTACTGCAGGGCGCAATGCTCTGCACGGCCGATATACCAAAAAAAAAAAAAATGTGCAACACTGCAAAAAGCAGCCTCCACAGTACTGCACACGGTTAGATGTGGCCCTAAGAAGGACCGTTGGGGTTCTTGAAGCCTACACTAACTCCTAACGCTCTCCCTATAGCAGCTCCGGCACCAACATCACTGTCCCTCAGCTATGTCACAACGCATCTGAGGCGAGCCGCGGGAGGGGCCGATTTTTATACTCGGGTGACACCTGATCTCGCCAGCCACTCACTGCAGGGGGGTGGTATAGGGCTTGAACGTCGCAGGGGGAAGTTGTAATGCCTTCCCTGTCTTTCAATTGGCCAGAAAAGCGCGCTAACGTCTCAGAGATGGAAGTGAAAGTAACCCGAACATCGCGTGGTGCTCGTTACGAGTAACGAGCATCTCGAACACGCTAATACTCGAACGAGTATCAAGCTCGGACGAGTACGTTCGCTCATCTCTAGTTAACACAGCAGAGATCGGAGGTGTAGATCTCTGCTGTAAGAGCTAGTACCTAGCTGTCCTCTGACAGCCAAGCACCAGCTCTCCCTGCCACAGAGACCATCGGCTTGCTTCTGACAAGCCGATGGTCTCTATGGCAACCTGTAAACAAAGCAGGAGATTGCCGGCATATCGGCAATATCTTCTGCTGGTTTTTCAATGTCCTGCTTTGTTCTCTGTGGGACTGCGCAGGCAGAGCACACTGCCACAGCTTGTGGCATTGTGCTCTGCAGCTCCCATAGTGATACATAGCCCGGAAATCTTCCGGGCTATGTCGCTATAAGCAGTGGAGCTCGTCCCGGAAAATTTCCGGGCGTGCCACTCAAGGGGTTAAATGAGGAACATCAATGATTAATTGATTGATTAATGTGGGCATGAAGCTGTAGGAGCTCTGGAGTCGGGCTCTCCAACCTATTGTAAATGTATCATTTTTATTAAGATCACTTGAATTCTGTCAGACCCGCAGGTATTATTCACCGATTTAATTATTTCAAGGATGGAAGGAATTGAGTTGTTATTCCAATGGTGGTCAATGTTGGTTCTACATACAATCAAAATATGGAGCAAGGGGTGCGTGGGGTGGAAGGGAATTGTTCAGCATCTATGTTTAGCAAAGCTAAGGCAGGGTTGGCTTGAATCTGGATGTTGGGTTTGAGATTAGTTGAAAAATCTGATTCCAGCGGTTTGAAATAAATGGACAATCCCACCATAAATGCATAAAAGTACCATTAGTTGAGCCACATCTCCAACAGCGTTTAGAAAACCGGGGAGACATTTTATTGATAATGTGAGGAGTTGGGTACCATCTATACATTAATATTACAGTATTCTCAACGTGGTTTGTGCTTCTGGAAACAGAAGTAATTGAGGAATATGCCTCACTCCATTGGTCATCGGAGATCTGAATTTCTAGGTTACTTTACCATTTTTTTTTATTGATGCTGTCTATAAACAGTTGGCTCAGAATCTGATAACAAGTGGAGAGGCCTTTATTAAGCTCCATTTACACGCAAAGATGATCGCTCTAAATTCATGTAAAAGATAAGAAGAATGACGGTTTTGAGCGAACATTTTGCGTAAAGTACTAATAGGCACTTATGCCTATTAGTACTTTTATCAGCTTCATTTCCAACTGTTGCAGAACGCAGCAGGAGGTCTGAGCTCTGTAATTAGCTCAATTGTTCAGTCATGGGAAAGCAATGTAATCTCTAGCTCCCATGTAGATAACAGCCTGTGCTGTTTATAGCCAAGGGATGTGCAGAGAATACAATGTTGTCTCCTGCTCCCAGTGTGCAGTACGAAAGATGGTTTTTATGCTGAACTAAAAATCATTGTTCAAACACAAAGCGCAATGGCAGCATTTACACACAACAATTATCGCTCGAAAACCTTCGTTTTAACAAATTTTGAGTGCTAATCGTTGCATGTAAATAGTGCTTAAATGCCTAAAAAAGTTAACCGGGTCACGGGTCCCATAGTCTTTTCCACCGACAACGGGACCCCCCAGCGTCGCATTAGATCCCGAAACGTATCCAACAAAAATTGGCACACACCCGACGTCTCCGAACCAATAAACAAAAAGTCATCTAAGTAATGTGTCACCGTTGTGATACCCTTCTCGTATCTGAGGATCCACTCTAAGAAAGAGCTGAAAAGCTCAAAATAATAACAAGAAATTGAACAACCCATCGGGAGGCACATATCGTAGAAAAATAGATTCTCGATCATGCAACCCAACAAGTGAAAACACTCCGGGTGAACTGGCAGTAGCCGGAAAGCAGATTCTATGTCAGTCTTTGCCAACTGTGCCCGCCTCCCGGCGTTCCTAACCAATAGAACTGCCTGGTCAAAGGAAGCATAAGCCACCGAAGCTTGTTCCTTTGAGATTCCATCGTTTACCGACTCCCCTTTTGGGAAGGATAAATGATGAATCAAACGGAACTTACCCGACTCTTTTTTGGGGACCAGTCCCAGCGGAGACACCCTTAAATTGGAAAACGGAGGTTCCATGAAGGGTCCGGCCATGCGGCCTAATTCTACTTCCTTTAACAATTTTTCTTTTACGAGTTCCGGATTATCAATGGCTGACTTCAAGTTACGGCATAACGTGGTGGCAGGCTGGTCTGAAAAAGGGATAACGAAACCGACGGAAAACCCCATTTTAAGAATTTTTGCTTCCTGTGGTACATGTTTAGCCACGGAAGCAGTAGCCTGCTTTTCACCGGTGTTCGCTGCTCCACTGGCACCTCCCACCGCTGTCGTTGTTTTCGGAAACATCGAACCGCCGCATGCTGCCCCCCGCAGACAGAGCACTCGTGCCTGAACTTGCAGGAGGCAAAGAATCTGCAATGGCCCTCGTTGTATAGCCAACAAGAGCCATTTGGTCGTGGTGAGGCCGCGGAAGGCTGTTGATTTCCCCCCACGGCTCCTCCCTGAAAAGGAGTTTTCTGTGGGCGTTGCGACAGGATTAATTGAATCCATACATCGGTTTCTTTTGACGCCCAACTCACATGACTAACCCCCGATACACGACGCCTGAAATCTTCGTCGTACCGCCACCATGCGGTACCGCCGTGTAATTTATAAGCGCTAAAAATCGTATTTAAATACACTAGTAATTCAGGGCCTTTGCTCGGTTGATGTTGGCAAACAACGTATGCCAACACCGTGTATGCTTGCAGCCAGTTGCCAAACGTTTTGGCAACTTTCGGTTTCTTATCCGAGCCGCGGTCAGACACGCGCTCCTTGTCTACCATTACGTGGTCCGCTGAAAGCAAGGACCAAATGTCGATATATAAACCTTTTTTGATTTTTTCCAATACCTCTTCCGATAAAACAAACCCCGAGTGGGGCAACTCCACAAAACAAGGAATCCGCGTATCGCAACCCCTCCAGTGGGTCCGATTCCGCAACCACATTACCTCCAGGTGGGCCCTCGCCCCCTGCCGACATAACCACATTAACTCCAGGTGGGCCCTCGCCCCCTGCCGACATACCAGACACGTCAACCTTATTCAATAACGATTTCAACACCGCTACAAAATCACTCTTATCCACCGCCCTTGCGGGATCCATCACATTTTTCCATGCATTGATATAGTCACATTCACCGGCTTGACCATCCTCCGGCATCGCCAAGGTCGTGGTCCCCGCCAGTCGTCTCGCGGAACTACTGCCCATCCTGGGCAAAGGCTCCCGGTCCTTTACTTGCGTAGCCCCTCCTGCCCTTCTGGGCTGCCTGTCTCCGGGATGGCGCCGATATGGCCGTTCCGACAAGTCGTTGTGCCTCCTGTGGCGTAAATTATCCCCACTCGGGATGTTTGTAGATGCAGCCACTGGCTGTTGCTGACCTTCTTGGCGGACATCATACTCCTGCGCCCTACGCCTCTCGCTCCTATCTGCTTCGCGCTGTCTATCCTGAACCCGCCTGCTCTCCACCCCTTCTATACCCTGCTCACTAACCCGCTCGCGTGCATACTTCTCGCGCCTGGCCCTTTCCCTCTGCCTACGTCTTGCGCCTTGGCCCTGGCGCCGGCTACCCGTGCGGCTAAAGGAACTATTCGAAGAGTAGCCTGATGGGTTCGCTGACGTGAATACATATCTCGGGTTCACGTGGCAGAAATTTTGGGTGCTTGTCGTGGCTAAGCCCACTCTCGGTAGAGGGTGGGTAGGTACCGCATGGCGCTGCGAGCATTCGTATGGCAGGTGCTGGGAAACTAAGCGTGGGCGAAGGTCCTGTGAATACATGGACCCCTCAGATCCTGAAAAATCCGCTGCACTTCTGGCCGTGTGCTCTGGGTACAGAGCGCGACTATGACATGAGAAAAAGGCCCTATCTTCCCCCCTTTCACTATCTCCTCCTGAGCTGTTCCCTAGCGCGCTGGATGCCCTACTGCTCTAGCTACTGGCCCCGCTAGCCTCTGTGCTGTACTGCTGCCCCTCCCCCTGGCCCCCCTATGCTCCCCTGCCTTGCGACCAGTTCCCTTGCCTACTGCTGCAGCGCGCCCTCCCCCCGCCCTCTGCCCTTCTGCCTGTTCTGACCTGCTTGATGTGCCGCCATCTTGTGTGAGCCGGCGGCCATGCCGTGCGCTCCCCGGGGCTGTCTCCTCGTGCTGCCGCTCTTCAACTCCTCTTGCGGCTGCAGTCCTGCGCCTGTCCGCGCGCTGTGCTGTCGCTCCAGAGTTATCTGTTGCTGGCTGCCCGCCTGTTCGTCCCGTGCCTCCAACGGGAGGTGACCGCTGGCGCCTCACGGGGGTTTTTCCCACCCCGCGGTTTGAATTTGGCGCCTTTTCTCCACGTCCGTCTCTTTCGGCTACCTTCGGGCCTTCGTTGCCCCCGCTGTGACAGTTGCTCCTCCGCTTTGCCGCCGGGCTCGGGCTGAGCCGCAGCGGGGGGTTTCGTCGCCTCATCGGACGTCCCCGCTCCTCTTCCCGCTCCTGGGCCGCACTAGCTCCGACCTCGGCGTCCGCCGCTTCCGATCCCGACGGTCTCTCCGGCTCCAACTCCGCTCTGCAGCTCACGAGAAGCTCCTCCAACCAGCCCGCACCCTCTTGCTGCACTGCCTGCTGAATCCGAGCGCGTAGGTCCTCCATTTTCTTTTTCGTCCGTCTGGCCGTCGTTCGCTTTCTCTTCTCCCAGGCTCCGCTTTCGCTTTCTTCTTCCTGCTTGACTCCTTACTGTCCTCTTCGGCTCTTCGGATGCCCTTGCTCCGCTTCTTCTCTTTAGCTTCTCTTTCTTTCTTGCTTTCTTTATCTGTCTCTGTCTCCTTCTCACGTCCTTCCTCTTCTCGTTTCCACGCTGGACTGGCTCCTTTCCTCTTCTTCTTTCCCTTTCCTGTCTAAGCTCTGCCCCCCCTTCCTGTAAGCTCGCTTGCCTTAACCCTTTACTTACCTGTTCCTAGTCCCATGCCGTGTCGTTATGCACTGCACGGCACAAGATGTACTCCTATCCTAAGGATATATTCACATGTAGTGGATTTGCTGTGGCTGTGGTTTGGCTGGGTGCGGCAGCTGCACTGTGTACTCCCACCCTAAGGATATATTCACATGTAGTGGATTTGCTGTGGCCGTGGTTTGGCTGGGTGCGGCAGCTGCACTGTGTATTACCACCCTAAGGATATATTCACATGTAGTGGATTTGCTGTGGCCGTGGTTTGGCTTGGTGTGGCAGCTGCACTGTGTATTACCACCCTAAGGATATATTCACATGTAGTGGATTTGCTGTGGCCATGGTTTGGCTGGGTGCGGCAGCTGCACTGTGTACTCCCATCCTAAGGATATATTCACATGTAGTGGATTTGCTGTGGCCGTGGTTTGGCTGGGTGCGGCAGCTGCACTGTGTATTGCCACCCTAAGGATATATTCACATGTAGTGGATTTGCTGTGGCCGTGGTTTGGCTGGGTGCGGCAGCTGCACTGTGTATTCCCACCCTAAGGATATATTCACATGTAGTGGATTTGCTGTGGCCGTGGTTTGGCTGGGTGCGGCAGCTGCACGGTGTACTCCCACCCTAAGGATATATTCATATGTAGTGGATTTGCTGTGGCCGTGATTTGGCTGGGTGCGGCAGCTGCACTGTGTATTCCCATCCTAAGGATATATTCACATGTAGTGGATATGCTGTGGCCGTGGTTTGGCTGGGTGCGGCAGCTGCACGGTGTATTCCCACCCTAAGGATATATTCACATGTAGTGGATTTCCTGTGGCCATGGTTTGGCTGGGTGCGGCAGCTGCACTGTGTATTCCCACCCTAAGTATATATTCACATGTAGTGGATTTGCTGTGGCCGTGGTTTGGCTGGGTGCGGCAACTGCACTGTGTACTCCCACCCTAAGTATATATTCACATGTAGTGGATTTGCTGTGGCCGTGGTTTGGCTGGGTGCGGCAGCTGCACTGTGTATTCCCACCCTAAGGATATATTCACATGTAGTGGATTTGTGTGGCCGTGGTTTGGCTGGGTGCGGCAGCTGCACGGTGTACTTCCACCCTAAGGATATATTCACATGTAGTGGATTTGTTGTGGCCGTGGTTTGGCTGGGTGCGGCAGCTGCACGGTGTACTCCCACCCTAAGGATATATTCACATGTAGTGGATTTGTGTGGCCGTGGTTTGGCTGGGTGCGGCAGCTGCACTGTGTACTCCCACCCTAAGGATATATTCACATGTAGTGGATTTGTGTGGCCGTGGTTTGGCTGGGTGTGGCAGCTGCACTATGTACTCCCACCCTAAGGATATATTCACATGTAGTGGATTTGCTGTGCTGTGGTTTGGCTGGGTGCGGCAGCTGCACTGTGTACTCCCACCCTAAGGATATATTCACATGTAGTGGATTTGTGTGGCCGTGGTTTGGCTGGGTGCGGCAGCTGCACTGTGTACTCCCACCCTAAGGATATATTCACATGTAGTGGATTTGTGTGGCCGTGGTTTGGCTGGGTGTGGCAGCTGCACTATGTACTCCCACCCTAAGGATATATTCACATGTAGTGGATTTGCTGTGCTGTGGTTTGGCTGGGTGCGGCAGCTGCACTGTGTATTCCCACCCTAAGGATATATTCACATGTAGTGGATTTGCTGTGGCCGTGGTTTGGCTGGGTGCGGCAGCTGCACTGTGTACTCCCATCCTAAGGATATATTCACATGTAGTGGATTTGCTGTGGCTGTGGTTTGGCTGGGTGCGGCAGCTGCACTGTGTATTGCCACCCTAAGCATATATTCACATGTAGTGGATTTGCTGTGGCCGTGGTTTGGCTGGGTGCGGCAGCTGCACTGTGTACTCCCACCCTAAGGATATACTCACATGTAGTGGATTTGTGTGGATCTTTCACAGTGGAAAAATTTGCAGCAAATCTGCATACAAAATCTCCATCTTTTGGTGCAGATTTTGACAGATTTGGTGCAGATTGTGACACAGATTTTGGTGCAGATCTGTAATAGATGTAACCCCTTCAGTTAAAGGGGTGAAATCTGCTGTGGCAATGCACCAAAATACGCATCAAAATCCACAGAAAATGGTACCGAAAATCCACCCCAAATCGTCCGTGTGTGAGCAGAGCCCAAGGTGGGCCGCTGCTCCTGGGCCAGTGCTCTGTGGTTGGCCAGCCAGTCCCCGCTGAGCAGAATAGAGTCACACGGGCTCTCGGCTCGGGGCCCTTTCTACTATTTGCTTTGGGTTTCTTGAATGCGTTTTCTTCCTACTTAAACCGCCGGCAGCGTTTAGCGCCGTTTTATGTTATTCGCCCGTTTCTGTATCACTTGGTCCATTTCAGAGGAAACAGGAATCCCCGGAGCGTAACTTTCATCACATTCAGCCGCGTTCAGATGAGCGTATTTTACTTCCGTATTTGGTCCGTGTTTTGCGGACTGTAATACGGCGCTAATGTAAATCTGCGCACCTATTCACTCGGCCGTATTTTTCGCAGCCATTTTTAAAGATGCAGCATTTTTTCTGCTTTTGCCTCCATATTGTTATTCCTATTGGACAGATATGGATCGGTGTTTGTCCAGTAAGATAAAATATGTGGAATCCAAAACCTCAAATACTGATGGCGTCCGGCTGTAATGTCACCGGCGATATGTCCGTATGACGGATACGTACTGTGGGCGTGTTATAATATGCGCAGCTCAGACCAGCCTTAGGCCGGTGTCACACCAGTAGATTTGCGTGTGCGTGTGTTCTGCGTTTTCTCGGAATGAGCGTTGCATATTTGTTCGTGCATCTGCAGTTTTCATTGTACTTTTTGCATGCGCAATGTGCAAAAAAACACGTAACGATGCCGCAGCCAATGAAACGGCCAATCAGTGTAATGAGTTCACGATGTGTTCTATTCCTGCGCAAATGCAGAGGAAATTAGAGCGAGCTGCGAGGTTTTTTTGAGACGCGCAATTTCGCAAGCAGAATCCTCACTTGTGTGTGAACGCATCTGGGCTCTATTTACTATGTATCGCGCGCACAAAATGTTCATACGCAAAAGACGCATACAGATATGCCTGTTAGTAGCGAGCCTCGGGCCGGACTCACACGGGCACATTTGCGCATTACATTTTTGTGTGTACGATATGCAGAGAACAGAACCGTCTGATTTCGCTGGTTCGCGCACAAGTGCCTTTTTTTTGCGTACGCAATTACGTTGCACAAAAATACCCAGCGTGCTCTATTGTCCTGCGCATTAGTGCAGTAAGTGACCATATTTGGCGCACATTAAATAATTTGGCCATCTCACTGGATGGAAGCATCAGTGTGTAGTTTTTCATGCACAATTGCGCATGACTTGTTTGTGCAAAAAGTACAGTAAAAACTGCAGTTTCACGCAAATACTCATTCGCAAAAACACGTACGGGCGTGTGAATCCGGGCTTGCAATGGGCCCAAAGCCCTCGGAGTGGGGTACAATACATAGTAACACTGCGCACATTAAGGCGATGTCCGCACAGCACGGATTACGGTGGAATGTCCGCAGCCGATCTGCAGGGGAAAATCTGCATCAGAAGGCACAACATTTGGTGAGGATTTTAGTGCAGAATTCACCCCCCATCTGAAGAGGTGAATCGGCGCACAATCCGGCGAACAGGGGTGTTCAAGGTGGGGGTGGGGGGTTTCCTCGGCCCCTGCCCCGGCAGACGGGGATTGTCGGGGGTAGTTTGGCCCCTGCCCCGGTAGACGAGGTTGTCGCAGAGGGTGAGTTTGGCCTTTGCCCCAGCCGACAGGGGTTGTCGTGTGAGGGTTCGGACCTCTGCGGTTAGGGGGAGAGGGTGAATATGGCCTCTGCCCTGGCGGACCGGGTTTGTCAGGGGGGGGGGGGGGGGGGGAGGGGGAGTTCGGCCTCTGCCCCGGCGGACGGGGGTTGTCGGGGGAGGGAGCAGTTCGGCCTCAAACCTGGCAGATGGGGGGTTGTCGAATGTTCGGCCTCTGCCCTGGCAGACGGGGGTTGTTGGGGAAAGGGGGACAGTTCAGCCTCTGTCCTGGTGCACATGGGTTGTCAGCGGGAGGTCAGCCGCTACCCCGGCGGTCAGGTGGTGTCAGAAAGGGGGGGAGAAGGTTGGCCTCTACCCCGGCCGGGGGGTGCTATACTACACTAGGACACCAAAAAGCCGATCGTCATGTTCTCTCCTGCCTCTACTCTGACAGGTACTATGGCGGCACGGAGCACGTGGATGAGTTGGAGAGGCTGTGCCAGAAGAGGGCTTTGGAAGCCTACAGCTTGGACCCACAGAAATGGGGGGTGAATATGCAGCCGTATTCAGGTGAGTCCATGAAGTAATGGAAGATGCATATTCACTATGTCAGGACTCGGGGTCCGGGAAACTGGAGATCCCTGAAAATACCCGCAACCCCTGTCCCTTCCTACTTGCCCCCCTGGGCTAAGCCCCAGGGCGACAACTGGGCGACGGTCCCTACACTCACTAAGGAAGGGGGACACGGGGACTGACGAACAGACAGGCACTGGAACAAACAACAGCAAGGAGAGTCAGACAATCCGGGTCAGCAACAAGAGGGTACGCGGTACAAGAGGGTCAGGCAAAGGCAACGTCAGGTCCAAAGGCAGAAGGTCAGTAACAGGAGTCAGAAGTATGCAGTACGCTGGTGTAGCAGGAAATCCAAATCTAACACTGGCACTGGTCAGGAGACACCAGCAGGTTTAAATGCTGTCAGAGCTCCCGCCCCAGCAGCTGATTGGGGCGGGGAGCCTGACAGCAGCTGAGTGCACCCAGCAGCACTGGGGAACCCGCCCCCAGCACTGCAGGAGGCAGGACAGGAGACACACATTTGGTTGCCCGGATACCTAGGACGCGACGCGGGGCAACACCCACCACGTCCCTAGCAACCCGGCGGCGAGGCGGAGCCCGGCAGCCAGGGGAGGTGACGAGGACCGGGGCTCCCCTGCGCCGCACAGCGGCCGCACGTGTGATCGGACCGGCGGTGCGGGCACGACGGACCCGCGAACCGCCAGTCCTTACAGTACCCCCCCTTCTACGGGGGGACACCGGACCCCCACGGCCCGGAGCAGGCTTGAGGGGAAAGGCTCTGTGGAACCGTCGGACCAACAGGGGTGCATGTACGTCCCGGGCAGGGATCCAAGTACGGTCCTCAGGGCCAAAACCCTTCCAATGTACAAGATATTGCAAAATACCTCTCACACGCCGAGCATCAATCAAACGCTCTACCTCAAACTCCAGTTCCCCCTGTACAAGAGTCGGAGCGGGCGGGCTCTGGGCGGGCAGAACTGGGGTTACATATTTTTTCAGCAGCCCCTTGTGGAAGACGTCATGAATCTTCCACGACTGCGGAAGAGATAATCTATACGCCACAGGATTGACCACCTGGGAGATGGTGAACGGACCAACAAAGCGGGGAGCCAGCTTTAGGGATGGAACCTTGAGTCTCAAATTTTTTGAGGCCAGCAATACCTGCTCCCCAACCACGAACGGTGCGGAGATCGTGCGTCTTTTATTAGTTTGACCAAGCAGTTTATCCTGGGAACCCTGAAGGTTCTTACGAACCTGGGCCCAAACTGTGCACAGTTCATTAATGGCAGAGTCCACAGATGGCGTGTCAGAAACTGAGGGCGCAGAAAAACAAAATAGAGGATGGAAACCATAATTACAAAAGAACGGCGACACATGAGAAGACGAATTTACATGGTTGTTAATGGCAAACTCGGCGAGAGGTAGGAAGTTAACCCACAGATGTTGATTGTCCGAAACGAACAGTCGCAGGTATTGGATTAATTCTTGATTCATCCTCTCAGTTTGCCCATTCGACTCGGGATGGAAGGCAGACGAAAAGGACAGACCAATATTCAATTTCCTGCAGAAAGCTCGCCAGAAGCGAGCGACAAACTGTACACCTCTATCTGAGACCACATCCTCAGGAACCCCATGCAACCGCACCACCTCCTTAATAAACATGTCAGATAACAGTTTGGCGTTTGGTAGCTTGCTCAGAGGAACGAAATGTGCCATTTTGGAGAACCGATCTACAATGACCCAAATGACCGTATTCCCCTGTGACGGCGGCAAATCTGTGATGAAGTCCATTGATAGATGTGTCCAGGGCCTGGACGGAATGGGCAAGGGAAGAAGAGGCCCCTCAGGACGTCTCCTGACACTCTTCCCCCTGGCGCACACCGGACAAGCAGTGACAAACGCCCGAGCATCCCTACTCATATGAGGCCACCAATAAGTTCTGGAAAGTAATTCCTGCGTTCCTCGGATACCGGGGTGCCCAGCCAGGACCGAGGCATGCGTCTCTTCTAACACCTTCAACCTTAATGGTAATGGAACAAAGAGTTTGCCTTCTGGAAGTGCTTCAGGAGCTGATTGCTGCGCAGCCTGAATTAGCGGTGAGAGGTCAGAGGAGACAGCTGCGAGAACCACCCCAGGGGAAAGGATAGTCTCAGGCTCCGACTCGGGAGGTTCCGGAATACCAAAACTCCTAGACAGAGCATCAGCCTTAACATTTTTTGAACCGGGTCGGTAAGTAACCAGAAAATTAAAACGAGAGAAGAAAAGAGCCCAACGAGCTTGTCGAGCATTCAACCTTTTAGCAGAATCTAAATATATCAGGTTCTTATGGTCTGTGAGCACCATGATCTGATGGCGTGCTCCCTCCAAGAAATGCCTCCACTCCTCGAACGCCCATTTTATAGCAAGTAACTCACGATTGCCTATATCATAATTTTGTTCAGTAGGGGAAAATTTTCTGGAAAAGTAAGCGCATGGTCTAAGATTTGTGAGTGTAGACGGCCCCTGAGAAAGGACCGCCCCTACTCCAAACTCAGAGGCATCCACCTCCACCACAAACGGGCCCGACAGGTCTGGTTGGACAAGAACGGGTGCGGAGGAAAAGGCAGCTTTCAGGGTAGCAAATGCCGCCAGCGCATCTGGAGACCAGGTACTCACATCTGCCCCTTTCCGGGTGAGATCCGTTAAGGGTTTAGCCACTACAGAAAAGTTCTTGATGAACTTCCGATAATAATTAGCGAAGCCCAAGAAGCGCTGGAGGGCCTTTAGAGTGATTGGTTGGGCCCACTCTGTGATGGCTTTCACCTTCCCCAGATCCATCTGGATATCCCATGGAGTAATGATATACCCTAAAAAGGATATCTTCTGCACCCCAAAAACACATTTTTCAAGCTTAGCAAACAGCTGGTTAGCCCTGAGTCGAGTCAGGACCGTTTGAACATGTACCTGGTGTGTCTCCCAGTCGGGGGAAAAAAATCAGAATATCATCTAGATACACTACGACGAACACCCCCATGATGTCCTGAAAAACTGAGTTCATGAAACCTTGAAATACAGCAGGGGCGTTACACAACCCAAAAGGCATGACCAGGTACTCAAAGTGACCGAGGGGCGTATTGAATGCAGTCTTCCACTCATCCCCCTCCTGAATACGAATGAGGTTGTAAGCTCCCCTTAGGTCGAGTTTAGAGAACCACTGGGCACCGGTGACCTGGTTGAGGAGGTCTGGGATGAGCGGGAGGGCGTACTGGTTCCTGACAGTGATTTTGTTTAGCTCCCTGTAATCAATACAGGGTCTGAGACCCCCATCCTTTTTCTCCACAAAGAAGAAACCAGCCCCTACTGGAGACTCGGAGGGCCGGATGTGCCCCCGGGACAAACTATCCTGGATATAGTCCTTCATAGATTCCCTCTCCGGCACCGTAACATTATAGATGCGACCTTTAGGAAGTTTGGCCCCCGGGATCAACTCTATCTTACAATCCCATTCTCTATGGGGAGGCAAGGCTTCTGATAGCTGTTTGGAAAAGACATCCGAAAACTCGGAGAGGTAGTCAGGTAGTTCAACTCCTTCACAGGTGGAGACATCCACCCCCACTGGGCGCACGTGGCTGTCACAGCGAGAACCCCACTTGACCAGTTCCAACGTATCCCAGTTAATTACTGGGTTGTGTTCCCTTAGCCAGGGTAGCCCCAGCACAACATCCACAGACAGGTTCTTCATAACCAAAAATGTACAGGACTCCGTATGTAAGGCCCCAATAGTGAATTGTAACTCCGGGGTAGCCAGATTTACAAGACCAGCCTGCAAGGGAGTAGAGTCGACACCAGAGACCAGAATAGGGGGGTCTACACGGAAAAAATACTCAGACAGTTTAGCAACAAATTCAAAATTAACAAAATTAGCAGCAGCTCCAGAATCCAGAAACGCTTGCCCAGCACGGTAGAAAGACCGGAATTCTAAGGTGCAGGGCAGCAACATTTTAGACTTTACAGGGAGTACCTTAGCTCCTAGACAGTCCTCCCGACAACTGCCTAGGAGCGGAAGTTTTCCTGCCGCGGCTTTTTCTCACAGGTCACAATGCGATGACCCGGCTCCCCACAGTAGAGACAGAGGTTCATTCTGAGACGATATTCCCGACGTTTCTTCGGGGTCATGGTTCCCAGTTCCATGGGTTCTGTGGAGGGAGGGGTTAAGGTCGGAACCACCGAAGGAGTAGACGTACGGACAGGGCTGGTCCGAGTCGAGCGTCTGGCCCTCAAGCGTCGGTCAGCCCGGATGGCCAGAGACATGGCTTGCTCCAAGGTTCTGGGCTCCGGGTGTGCCACCAGGAGGTCCTTGAGGCCCTCCGACAGACCGGTCAAAAACAGATCCTTTAAGGCCGCGTCATTCCACCCAGACTCCGTGCAGTGTTGGCGAAATTGTGAACAATAGTCCTCAGCCACCTTCCGCCCCTGTCGCAAGGCCAGGAGTTTAGAGACTGCGAAGGCCGCACGGTCAGGCTCATCATACAGCTGGCCCAAAGCAGTAAAAAAGGCGTCTAGTGACTGTCGGGTGGGGGAGTCAGCTGGTAAGGAGAAGGCCCAATTTTGGGGTTCTCCCCTCAGGCGAGTTATCACGAAACCCACTTTCTGGTATTCTGTGCCAGAGGTGTGGGGTCTGAGGTCAAAATAAAGCTTGCAGCCTTCTCTGAACACAAAAAACTGACTTCTCTCCCCGGAAAAGAAGTCAGGAGGTGTAGCTCGGGGTTCAGAAACCGTACCAGGAGTGGCAGGGAGCTGCATCATATTAGAAGCCCCTCGCTGCTCCTGATGCTGCAGGCGAGCAGTCAGGTCCTGGACCAGGTCCGTCAGAATCTGTACCTGGTTGGCTAAAGCCGCAACAGCCTCCATAGTGGGTTTCAAGGTTGCTGGTCGGATGTAGGGATCCGACTTCCGTTCGGCCAGTGTTACTGTCAGGACTCGGGGTCCGGGAAACTGGAGATCCCTGAAAATACCCGCAACCCCTGTCCCTTCCTACTTGCCCCCCTGGGCTAAGCCCCAGGGCGACAACTGGGCGACGGTCCCTACACTCACTAAGGAAGGGGGACACGGGGACTGACGAACAGACAGGCACTGGAACAAACAACAGCAAGGAGAGTCAGACAATCCGGGTCAGCAACAAGAGGGTACGCGGTACAAGAGGGTCAGGCAAAGGCAACGTCAGGTCCAAAGGCAGAAGGTCAGTAACAGGAGTCAGGAGTCAGAAGTATGCAGTACGCTGGTGTAGCAGGAAATCCAAATCTAACGCTGGCACTGGTCAGGAGACACCAGCAGGTTTAAATGCTGTCAGAGCTCCCGCCCCAGCAGCTGATTGGGGCGGGGAGCCTGACAGCAGCTGAGTGCACCCAGCAGCACTGGGGAACCCGCCCCCAGCACTGCAGGAGGCAGGACAGGAGACACACATTTGGTTGCCCGGATACCTAGGACGCGACGCGGGGCAACACCCACCACGTCCCTAGCAACCCGGCGGCGAGGCGGAGCCCGGCAGCCAGGGGAGGTGACGAGGACCGGGGCTCCCCTGCGCCGCACAGCGGCCGCACGTGTGATCGGACCGGCGGTGCGGGCACGACGGACCCGCGAACCGCCAGTCCTTACACACTAATTACTGCACCCACAGATTGTAATGATGCGTATTACACACCAACACAAGACATGCGGTGGGTTTTTACATGCATGTAATATGTCTGTGAAAAACGCAGGTCTGACTGGTCCAATGTAAATCAATGGGGTTTTTAATGTATTATAGTAGTTATATTCTTGTACATAGGGGGCAGTATTATAGTAGTTATATTCTTGTACATAGGGGGACAGTATTATAGTAGTTATATTCTTGTACACAGGGGCAGTATTATAGTAGTTATATTCTTGTATATGGAGGCAGTATTATAGTAGTTATATTCTTGTACATAGGGGGCAGTATTATAGGAGTTATATTCTTGTACATAGGAGGCAGTATTATATTAGTTATATCCTTGTACATAGGGGGCAGTATTATAGTAGTTATATTCTTGTACATAGGGGGCAGTATTATAGTAGTTATATTCTTGTACATAGGATGCAGTATTATAGTAGTTATATTCTTGTATATGGAGGCAGTATTATAGTAGTTATATTCTTGCACATGGGAGACAGTATTACAGTAGTTATATTCTTGTACATAGGAGGCAGTATTATAGAAGTTATATTATTGTACATAGGGGCAGTATTATAGTAGTTATATTCTTGTGCATAGGGAGCAGTATTATAGTAGTTATATTCTTGTACATAGGGGGCAGTATTAGAGTAGTTATATTCTTGTACACAGGGGCAGTATTATAGTAGTTATATTCTTGTACATAGGGGGACAGTATTATAGTAGTTATATTCTTGTACATAGGGGGCAGTATTATAGTAGTTATATTCTTGTACACAGGGGCAGTATTATAGTAGTTATATTCTTGTATATGGAGGCAGTATTATAGTAGTTATATTCTTGTACATAGGGGGACAGTATTATAGTAGTTATATTCTTGTACATAGGGGGCAGTATTATAGTAGTTATATTCTTGTACACAGGGGCAGTATTATAGTAGTTATATTCTTGTACATAGGAGCAGTATTATAGTAGTTATATTCTTGTACATAGGAGGCAGTATTATAGTAGTTATATTGTTGTATATGGAGGCAGTATTATAGTAGTTATATTCTTGTACATGGGAGACAGTATTACAGTAGTTATATTCTTGTACATAGGAGGCAGTATTATAGTAGTTATATCCTTGTACATAGGGGGCAGTATTATAGTAGTTATATTCTTGTACATAGGATGCAGTATTATAGTAGTTATATTCTTGTATATGGAGGCAGTATTATAGTAGTTATATTCTTGTACATGGGAGACAGTATTACAGTAGTTATATTCTTGTACATAGGAGGCAGTATTATAGTAGTTATATTCTTGTACATAGGAGGCAGTATTATAGTAGTTATATTCTTGTACATTGGGGCAGTATAATAGTAGTTATATTCTTGTACATAGGAGCAGTATTATAGTAGTTATATTCTTGTACATAGGAGGCAGTATTATAGTAGTTATATTGTTGTACATAGGGGCAGTATTATAGTAGTTATATTCTTGTACATAGGAGGCAGTATTATAGTAGTTATATTCTTGTACATGGGAGGCAGTATTATAGTAGTTATATTCTTGTACATAGGGGGCAGTATTATAGTAGTTATATTCTTGTACATAGGAGGCAGTATTATAGTAGTTATATTCTTGTACATAGGAGGCAGTATTATAGTAGTTATATTCTTGTACATAGGAGGCAGTATTATAGTTGTTATATTCTTGTACATAGGGGGCAGTATTATAGTAGTTATATTCTTGTACATAGGGGGCAGTATTATAGTAGTTATATTCTTGTACATAGGAGGCAGTATTATAGTAGTTATATTCTTGTACATAGGGGGCTGTATTATAGTAGTTATATTCTTGTACATAGGGGGCAGTATTATAGTAGTTATATTCTTGTACATAGGGGGCAGTATTATAGTAGTTATATTCTTGTACATAGGGGGCAGTATTATAGCAGTTCTATATTTGTACATAGGGGGCAGTATTATAGTAGTTATATTCTTGTACATAGGGGGCAGTATTATAGTAGTTATATTCTTGTACATAGGGGGCAGTATTATAGTACTTATATTCTTGTATATCGGAGGCAGTATTATAGCAGTTCTATATTTGTACATAGGAGGCAGTATTATAGTATTTATATTCTTGTACATAGGTGGCAGTATTATAGCAGTTAAATTCTTATACATAGGGGAGCAGTATTATAGTTGTTATATTCTTGTACATAGGGGGCAGTATTATATTAGTTATATTCTTGTACATAGGGGCAGTATTATAGTTGTTATATTCTTGTACATAGGAGGCAGTATTATAGTAGTTATATTCTTGTACATAGGGGCAGTATTATAGTAGCTATATTCTTGTACATAGAAGGCAGTATTATAGTAATTATATTCTTGTACATAGGAGTCAGTATTATACTAGTTATATTCTTGTACATAGGAGGCAGTATTATAGTAGTTATATTCTTGTGCATAAGAGGCAGTATTATAGTAGTTATATTCTTGTACATAGGGGGCAGTATAATAGCAGTTATATTCGTGTACATAGGGGGCAGTATTATAGTAGTTATATTCTTGTACATAGGGGGCAGTATTATAGTAGTTATATTCTTGTACATAGGGGGCAGTATTATAGTAGTTATTTTCTTGTTCATAGGGGGCAGTATTATAGTAGTTATATTCTTGTATTTAGGAGACAGTATTAAAGTAGTTATATTCTTGTACATAGGGGGCAGTATTATAGTAGTTATATTTTTGTACATAGGAGTAGTATTATAGTAGTTATTTTCTTGTACATAGGGGGCAGTATTATAGTAGTTATATTCTTGTATGTAGGAGACAGTATTATAGTAGTTATATTCTTGTACATAGGGGCAGTATTATAGTAGTTCTATTCTTGTACATAGGAGTAGTATTATAGTAGTTATATCCCTGTACGTAGGGGCAGTATTATGGTAGTTATATTCTTCTACATAGGGGGCAATATTATAGTAGTTATATTCTTGTACATAGAGGACAGTATTATAGTAGTTCAATTCTTGTACATAGGAGCAGTATTATAGCAATTATTCTTGTACAAAGGGGCAGTATTATAGTAGTTATATTCTTGTACATAGGGAGCAGTATTATAGTAGTTATATTCTTGTATATAGGGGGCAGTATTATAGTAGTTATATTCTTGTACATAGGGGGCAGTATTATAGTAATTATTCTTGTACATACGGGGCAGTATTATATTAGTTATATTCTTGTACATAGGGGGCAATATTATAGTAGCTATATTCTTGTACATAGGGGGTAGTATTATAGTAATTATATTTTTCCACTTAGTGGGCAGTATTTATTTTAATGTGACTACCGAACATAGTGAAGTACAGGTGCTCAGCAGTCTCCAGCAGTTGCTGGAGTGCTGCTTCACTCATTTAAGAGTTGCATAGGACCCTGTTTTTATAATAAGTGGGAGACCCCCACCAATCAAACACATATCCCCCATACCTGTAGTCTAAAAAACATTCAGATTGATGTATAAAATAATTTGCAGCCTTCACTGCCCCCTGTTGGATGGCCTGGGATATAGCTACACATGCAGGTTTGGGTGTGTGTATCCACTGTGGCTGAGCAGAAATGATAATAAATTAAATCAGTGATGTAAAAAAAGATTTTCATCAAAACCATTGAAATAAATAATGGAGCCGTTGCCTATAACAACCCTTCCAAGGGGGAAAAGTCCTCCATACAGTAAGTACCGATCTGGTTGCTGTGGGCTGATCATCTGCTTTTTCAATGCTCTAGCTTTAATAAATCTCATCTCCCATTCACAGACCAATCGAGAAGTGGCTATACAAGAAGAATCTACTAGTAGCAACTATTCCATTCAAAAGTCCAAGTTGTGCATTGTGGTCACATGACTCATTAGCCGTGGAGAAATCTAGATGTACCTATGAAGACCCTCTAGCGATCTCTAGGATGCCATTCACACAGGAATGCCTCCAGGTTGTTGATATTAGAGCCTCAGTATTTGTCAGATTTGGATATTTTTAAAAAAAGGGGGGGGGGAATTTAGAAATATCCTTTTTTTTATTTTTCCACGAAATGATAAAAAAACAAACATATTGGTCATTACCGCATCTGAAAAAGCCTGAACTTTCTAAGGCCGTTGTCCACGGCCATGATGGAATATCACTAGCAATATTCCACATAAGAGAGGAGGGGGGAGCACTGACAGATAGGCTTACCGTGGCAAATCGCAGTATGCCACGATTTTGGTCCGCGGGTGGAGAATCGCAATGATTCTCCGCTCGTAGACGTCGGGCTTTGCATTCCATAGTTAGCCCATGGAAAGCGTGTCCTGCCAGGTCCGCAGGTGATTTATCGCCGCGGCTCTCGCAATGACAACTCACCGGTGGACAGCCAGCCTTAGTAGCACACTATTTATGAAGCACTGTCAAAAAATAGAAGTACATAATGCCAACATCGCATTTCTGGTCACCCCACTGCACAATAAAAGTAAATAAAAAGGGATGAAAAGTCTGTACTCAAAATGATGGCATTACAAACTAGGGCTCGCTCTGCAGAAACAAGTCCTCACACCCCATCGCCGGAAGAGTGAAGCAAGAAATAATATATTGGAGCCGTAAAACAGGGCACCCAAATACCTGGATGTATAGAGTTAAAAGAATGTCACCTTTATTGAAGCCACACCAGGGCTTGATGCCAACGTTTCGGCTGTCCCCGCAGCCTTTTTCAAGTCTTTACGGAAAAGTAAAGGTGTCAGGGGGCTCCGAATAGAACTACAGAAAGCGTTTTCCTTTTTTTAAAAAAGTTTTTATTTTTTTTCCCTAATTAGTAAAAAAATGAAAAAAACTCTAAATCTAGAATCCTGGTAACGGTAGCGGCATACAGGATGAAGGTAATGTCATTAAGTCACCATTTACACCACAATAGCACCCCCCAAAAAATGGCATGTATGCATTTTTTTCTATTTCACCCCATTTAAAATGTATATATTATACGGCACATTAACTGGTACCATAAAAACTACAACTTGTCCTGCGAAACCAAACCAGCGCTCGATGGCTGCCGACGGACAAAGACATGGTTTAAAAGAAGTTCTAGCTCTTGGAACAAGGGGGTGAAAAAAACAGAAACCCAGAAAATCTCTAATAGTTAAAGCATTAAATGTGACCCTGTGCACAGGAGCACCAAGATAAAACATGACCTTTTTATTCTATAGTAGAAATACTGCAGATAAGGCATTTTCCATCATTTAGGGGAAAAACTAATAAAACTGAAAGATTAAGTAATGTTCCTAAATGTTGTGTGAATGTGGCCAGAAGCAGAATAATGGCGTCACTTCAGCTCTACGGCGTCACATCTCACACCGTGATATAAGGATATCCATATAGTGAATCTGCAGCTACATCTGTCACCATGGCGACAGCATCAGTGACCGACCAATAGGATCGCAGGATTGGTGTTTGAAAGTCTTCCAACTGTCACTTGTGCTCAGTCTGTTAGAGCTCAGCAGTGAGTGACGACGGACACCCGCACGTTTCTGCGTGATTTCAGGTAATGGAATGATGTCTCTTCTATGTTCTAAGGGGTTGTGCCAAGGTATAAAGTTATCCCAAATTATCAGTGTGGGGGTCGATGGCTCCATTCACCCAGGGACTGACCAGAACTGTGTTCTCGGGATCGGTGGGTTTCCCAGCAGTCGGACCCCCGCTGATCATAAAATTACCCCGTCCTGTGGATCCTGTGGAGAGGGGGCTCTTTAGAACTTGGCAGAACCCCTTTAATTCAGAGTTCTAGAAATTTCTGCTGACTCCATTGTATTATATCCCTGTAGTGTAACCCAAAGACGTCTCCAGTATAAGTACTTGTGGGTGGAGCCGGGGCGGTTATATAATGAACGGATATTAATACGTGTACAAGGCTTATTTTGTGGGGTCGCATATTAAGATGTGCTGTGCATAGGGGGTCGCAGTCACTTTCTCCAAACTTCTGGGGGCGCTATTAAGCTCAGAAACCCCCCTAAATCAATTGTCATTGAGCTTGCCTATTCAGAACTACTGGCAGCAGCAGGGTCCTGTATACTAAAATGACTGGGACCAGCATTGTATGAGGATAGCGCCCCCTAGTGCCATTCACTGGCTTCCCTCCTTTAATAGCGCAGACCTGCTGGCGATCAGTTGATTACATGGATTCTGCAGCTATCACCAGGTGACTGCCCCCAGCAGGAGTAATGTAGTACTACATGGTGCTCATATAAATAACTGGGCATCATGTAATACAGGGTCACTCAGTCTTACAGAGCAGGAACCCATCTTTAACCCCTTGTGGAAACAGCCATTATTTGCCTTTTCATTTTCATGTTTTATGTCTCCCCGTTCCAAGAGTTGTAACGTTCAGGTTTTTTGTCGTTTTTTTCCCTAGTTGACATATCTGCATGAGGACTTGTTTTTTTTGCGCTACATATTGTACATTTCACTGATACCAATTACTGTACCATATAATGTATTGGAAGACTTTTACGAGAACTTTTCTCACCACTTTTTTCGTTGTGCTTTGCATGTGATGCAGATTATCAGAGACAATGTGGACTACAGAGCCCAGCAGCTTCGGATTTGGATCAGGTAGGACTCTTCACATTGTATTGATGACTCTTCATTGTCTTCCTCATCTGCCATTAGGGATAGCTCTCCCAGGGCCGGGACAATGGGTAGGCAGGGGGCAAAATAATTAACCCAAGCAAGAGGGACCAGGGTACACCCAACATGTTTTGGCCCAACAGCTGGCTTCGTCTGGGGCGCCCCCTTATATGGGTTAAACATTTTTATTCATGAATTTGTGATTTACAATAAAGATATGGTTTCATATTATGGTGCGATAGGCGTCTTTCTTTTTTGGTTTATGTCTTGTTGTGTAGCCATGTCTATGGGTTTGTACATTAGATGGTATATATAGTCAAATGTCCTGCTGGTATATTGGTTTCCGACATAAACCACTGATGGAAGGCTGGAATACCTTCCAATGTGTAGGAGTACCCTGGGATATGTTGCTTAGAGGCTCCCAATTTATTAGACATATACAGAGTGGTATATATATTTTCCTCTTGTATACGTGTGAATATTGAATCGTGTTATCTAATATGCTATTCCATGCTTCAAAAATGCTACTGAGATATACTGACCCAACAGAGGCCGAAGGGAGGCTCTTTTGGTCTCTGTTGGGTGAGTGGATCCTGATGGATATGTTTGGCACATTTATATCTGAATGATGCAGAGTGGACACAAGGCACACAGCAGTTGTGAACTTGACCTTGGTGGTGAGCTCAGGTTGTAAGAGGTGGCCCATCTGAACAAGTGCTTCCCTAAAGCATATTGTCCTGGGGATCGGTAATTGCGATGGGTTTGGATATTGAAACAGGTGACCATGTAGTAGGTGTTGTGCTCCCCTAGTCGAGAGGTCTTTCTATAAGAGCGGTCTATACCTACGGTTCTCCTGGAATATTGTAACTACAACTCTAAGCATGCACTCACAGCTATAGGCTGCCATGGCATGCTGGGAGTTGTAGTTCCACGCACTCACAGCTATAGGCTGCCATGGCATGCTGGGAGTTGTAGATCTGCAACCCCAGGTTGCAGATCCCAGGTTTATGGGGAAACCAGGGGGACACAAACAAGCAAGTCAACCTTGACCAGAGTATTTGGATACAGGGCTGGGCAGTGAGCTGAAACTTTGCCCTGGGTGCAGGAAGGCCAGGTACATTGAATTCCAGAGGTGAGTCTTCAGCCATGTACTTGGATACATGTTCCTTGTACCATGAAGATGGGAGATCAGGGTGCAGATAGAACGGATGGCTGCTAACTGACCTTTATACGTCCTACTCTGAGCAGTGAGCAGGTTACATATATTGGTCAGTTTGTGCCTCTTCCTCTACATTTATGATTGGGCTCATTATCTGCTTGTTCTCTCTCTTCAGCTTATGCCAGCGTCACGTCGGCGGAGGAGTTCCGACTGGTGACGAAATGTATGCAACTCCTGCCGTCCCCTCTCTTCAAGAAGGAGGTGAGTAAACGTGCCAGCTATCAAGGACATGTATATATGTAGTCACCTGAGCACACAATTTACTGATCCACTGTCTTTTAAGCGCCTCATGCCAACAAACCCTGAAGCCCAGAGACCATATCGGCCAACTCGTGAAGTTATCAGACCAAGACCAACAAAGGTAGAGTTGGCACTGCGAGCCAGAGCAGCCATCGCTCGCATGCTATGTGAAGGGCTGGAGGATGAAGACGAGGAAGAAGAGGAAAAGGAAAGAGAGGAAGAAAATGAGAACATTCAGGATGAGGAAGTAGAGGAAAAGAAGGAGGAAAGAGAGGAAGAAGATCCTGAAGATGAGGAAGAAGAGGACCGGGAATCCAGCAGTGAGGTTCCATCTGACCCACTGAGAGGGATTCAGGACCGGTCACTGAGAAGAAGCAGGATCAGGCAGCACTCCATCCCCCACGACAGCCCCCGCATGTGGGGCAAGAGGAACATCATGTGGACGATCCTGCGAAGAACCCTCCACCTCTGAACTATTGCAGTACCATCAGCAATAGTAATAAAAATGTAATAATAATCTTTATAATTGTAATTATAGTAACAAAAATAAATTAATATTAGAATAATAAAAATAATAAGATCAGCAATAATAGTAGGAAGGGATTTGATCCGGGGTTCTAGGACCGATCGCCTTTTCCCGGGGTCAAGAAGGAATTTTTCCCTGGTCACCAATTGGCTGAATGTGTCCAGGGTTTTTTCGCCTTCTTCTGGATCAACAACTTTAGGGTTACTTATAGTGTAATATTATCATAGTATTAATAGTGTTAGTATACAGATAATAGTGTAATTCTAGTAATTAGGAGCAATAGTAATAATCCTAAAAGGATATAATACTTATAAGGTTTATTATATAGCAGCCAGGTATTTGTGAATTACTTTAGAGGCTTTGATCCGGGGTTCCAGGACCGATCGCCTTTTCCCGGGGTCAAGAAGGAATTTTTCCCTGGTCACCAATTGGCTGAATGTGTCCAGGGTTTTTTCGCCTTCTTCTGGATCTAAAGTTTTAGGGTTACTTATAGTGTGATATTAGTAATAGTGGAATAGTAGTAGTATTAGCATATAACTAATAGTGTAATAATAATAGTATTAGCATATAACTAATAATAGTGTAATAATAGTTGTATTGGCATATAACTAATAATAATGTAAAATTAGTCATTATAAACAAAGTGATAATAATCTTAAAATCATAATATAATAGTGTTAATAAGGTTTATAATCTAATATCAGCCAGGAATTTGGTAATTGCTTTAGAGGCTTTGATCCGGGGTTCTAGGACTGATCGCCTTTTCTCGGGGTCAAGAAGGAATTTTTCCCCGGTCACCAATTGGCTGAATGTGTCCAGGGTTTTTTCGCCTTCTTCTGGATCAACAATGTTAGGGTTAGGTGTCTTACAACATAGTGCACTGATAATAACAGTAACCTTATAATACTAGTGATGGGGTATAAATGGTCTAATGATTGTAGCAGTAGTCTGATAGCTTTATATACAACATAATAGCGTTAGAGTAACAATAACATAATAGTGATGGAATAATAATAGTAGAAGGATAAAACTAGTGATATTATAACAGTGATAGGAAAACCGTGTAATAATACTAGTGATATAATAAAAGTATATACTGGAAATAAACAACCTTAGAAATACATCCTGTGTGTCGTCTGTTTTTTTTCTAGTAAAAAAGAAAGATCTGTGAGATTTGGGTAAAAGGGGCCTTTTTATCTTAAAACAGCGCCACTCTTGTCAGTATGTTGCATCTGGTGTCGCAGCTCATGCCCAGTCAGATCCATTATTTCCATCTCCTACAAACTCTATGAAGAGAACTTGTCTCCTCCTATAAGCACCATAAACTAAGATACATGCTTATAGGACAGGTCCGGCGGAGTCCGGGGATGTAATGTATATACTCCCCATTCCCACGTTGTCACACACGCTCGACTGTTCACTCTGGGAGTGCGCACACAGACTGAATGAAGAGTCACGCTGATAGATGGAGCATTGACTTCCCGGGGAGCCTGGTAAGTATAAACATTACATCCCGGACTCCGCAGGACCTGTCCTATAAGCATCATACTTAGTTTATGGTGCTTATAGAAGGTGACAGCTACCCTTTAATTCTACAAGGTCCACATAGAAGTTACAGCTCCTGTTTAGTTCTACAACAAATTAACCGTATAAACATTTCCATTTGTAACATTTATGAAATCTTTAATTCCTTGTAAATGGGGCCCCGTGTAGGAATCTCAGTAGGGCCCCTTAACTCCAATTACATTCATTCCCTGTCAGCATTTAAGGCTGGATGGAAAAGCATCATCATCAGCGCTTTTCTATCCAGCTATAAAGACTGCCAGGGATGGAAACCGTGCGAAATACAGACCAAAGAGGTCTCCCCCTCCTCACATATCGCGCCGTATGGTTCTGTCCTGGCTCCATCCTGGTTTCAGTCCCTATACAGCTTTCGGCACCGAAGATGGAAACCGGGGTGGAACCAGCGCTGGACATGAAATGCTACATGAAAACAACCTGAAGGTACTTTTACATGGGGATTATCACTCAAATCATCGCTGCAAAGAGCGATTTGGGGCGATAGTAGTTCCATGTATACGCGACCACCAACAGGGCACTGAGCAAGACATTGCTCACCAGAATAAAGCAAGTATGCTGCCATCATACTTGCTTTATTCTGGATTTCTTGGATCTGGCTGGATCAGGATCTTTCAGGTGGCCATGCATGTATAAAGTCCATCCCTGATGAGGGTATAAGAAGTGTGCTGCTGGTATACTCTTTTTTTCTAAGAAATTGCTCACCACTTGGAGTCACGTAAAAACCAAGCAACTGCCAGCCTGTGTGACTAGACAGTCATTCTTCCTCTATATCAAAAAAATCATCACTTTTATTTCTCCTTTGACAGCTGTCTGCTTGTTTCTTGTGTGACAAGCTGCATTTTTCATTGGTACTAATTAAAATACGTTATAATGTTTTGAAGAACTTTAAAAACTTTCCAAGTGAAGTGAAATGTAAAAAAACCTCAATTGGAACATCTTGGGGTGCTGTGGAAGGGAGTATGGTGTGTTTGTGTAACAATAATGATAATAAAGCAAATTGAGCAACAAATAGAACATCGTGGGGATCCATATATGAAAAATTACAAGAAGAACATTATTTATACAAATGAATTCAAATAAGTGGGAAGAAAGCTAATAAAAAATGACTTTGAATTTAGGGTTTATACATTCTTGCTCTTAACCCCTTGAGTGGCGGGTTTCCTACCACCCTGTCGTGCCCAGCAGGGCAGGTTTTTTAAAATGGTCTAATCATTGAATTTCAACTAATTTTGCAGTTGCGTCTCAAAAGCCATAACTTTTTCATTTTTCTATTGACATGGCCATATAAGGGCTTTTTTTTTGTGGGACAAGTTGTGATTTTTTAAACAGGGGGGAGGAAAAAAAGAAATGGGGAAAAAAGAAAAAAAGGGGCTGTGTCATTAAGGGGTTAAATAATGTATTAACTTCCTTCTCTGGGTCATTACGACGCATGGATACCACATGTGTGATTGTATTTTTGATTTTTTTACAAAGTAAAGGGAGACGAAGTGTTTTTATAATTTTTTTTCCCTTTTTTTTTTTTGTCCCCTTTAGGGGACTTCCACAGGGACCCATCAGGATCCCTGATCACATTCCGGGGGTCCGATGGTGACAGCCCTTTACATGCTGCAGTCACATAGACTGCAGCATGTAAAGGGTTAACACTAGAGATGAGCGAGCACCAAAATGCTCGGGTGCTCATTACTCGAGACGAATTTTTCGCGATGCTCGAGGGTTCGTTTCGAGTAACGAACCCCATTGAAGTCAATGGGCGACCCGAGCATTTTTGTATTTCGCCGATGCTCGCTAAGGTTTTCATGTGTGAAAATCGGGGCAATTCAAGAAAGTGATGGGAACGACACAGAAACGGATAGGGCAGGCGAGGGGCTACATGTTGGGCTGCATCTCAAGTTCCCAGGTCCCACTATTAAGCCACAATAGCAGCAAGAGTGCCCCCCCCCCCAACAACTTTTGCATCTGAAAAGCCCTCATTAGCAAGGCATACCTTAGCTAAGCACCACTTTACCTCCAACAAAGCACAATCACTGCCTGCATGACACTCCGCTGCCACTTCTCCTGGGTTACATGCTGCCAAATCCCCCCCCCACGACCCAGTGTCCACAGCGCACACCAAACTGTCCCTGCCCAGCCTTCAGCTGCCCTCATGCCACGCCACCCTCATGTCTATTTATAAGTGCGTCTGCCACAGGAAAAGCAGGCACACACTGTAGAAGGTTGGCACGGCTAGGCAGCGACCCTCTTTAAAGGGGGCGGGGCGATTGCCCACAATGCTGTACAGAAGCAATGAGAAATCCAATCCTGTGCCACCTCCATCTGGAGCTGCACACGTGGGCATAGCAATGGGGAACCTATGTGCCACACACTCACTATTCATTGTGTCAAGGTGTCTGCATGCCCCAGTCAGACCGCGTTTTTTTATATATAGTCACAGGCAGGTACAACTCCGCAATGGGAATTCCGTGTGCACCCACAGCATGGGTGGCTCCCTGGAACTCACCGGCGGTACATAAATATATCCCATTGCAGTGCCCATCACAGCTGATGTAATGTCGTGCTTAATGCAGGTGGGCTTCGGCCCACACTGCATGCCCCAGTCAGACTGGGGTTCTTTAGAAGTGGAAACAGATGCATTTACAACTCCCTGTGGACCGACAGCATGGGTGGGTGCCAGGAAGCCACCGGCGGTACATAATAATATATCCCATTGCATTGCCCAACACAGCTGATGTAACGTCAGCTGTAATGCAGGTGGGCTAAAAATTAATTGGATTACACTGTAGGCGAGGGCCCCCAAAAATTGCTGTATCAACAGTACTAATGTACATCAGAAAAATTGCCCATGCCCAACCAAGAGGGCAGGTGAAACCCATTAATCGCTTTGGTTAATGTGGCTTAATTGGTAACTAGGCCAGGAGGCAGCCCAGTTAAAATAAAAATTGGTTGAGGTGAAAGTTTCAACGCTTTAATGAGCATTGAAACGTATAAAAATTGTTTACAAAAATTATATGACTGAGCCTTGTGGGCCTAAGAAAAATTGCCCGTTCGGCGTGATTATGTGAGGTTTCAGGAGGAGGAGGAGGAATATTATACACAGATTGATGAAGCGAAAAGGTCCCCGTTTTTCATGGGGATACAGAACGATGCTTCCATCCGCGGGGGCAGCCTACGTATTGCTTAGGTATCGCTGCTGTCCGCTGGTGGAGAAGAGAAGTCTGGGGAAATCCAGGCTTTGTTCATCTTGATGAGTGTTAGCCTGTCGGCACTGTCGGTTGACAGGCGGGTACGCTTATCCGTGATGATTCCCCCAGCCGCACTAAACACCTTCTCTGACAAGACGCTAGCCGCAGGACAAGCAAGCACCTCCAGGGCATACAGCGCGAGTTCAGGCCACGTGTCCAGCTTCGACACCCAGTAGTTGTAGGGGGCAGAGGCGTCACGGAGGACGGTCGTGCGATCGGCTACGTACTCCCTCACCATCCTTTTACAGTGCTCCCCCCGACTCAGCCGTGACTGGGGAGCGGTGACACAGTCTTGCTGGGCAGCCATAAAGCAGTCAAGGGCCTTAAAGAGTGTTGCCCTGCCTGTGTTGTACATGCTGCCTGATCTCCGCTCCTCCCCTGCTACCTGGCCCTCGGAATTGCGCCTTCGGCCACTAGCGCTGTCGTATGGGAATTTTACCATCAGTTTGTCCGCCAGGGTCCTGTGGTATAGCAACACTCTCGAACCCCTTTCCTCTTCAGGTATGAGAGTGGAAAGGTTCTCCTTATACCGTGGGTCGAGCAGTGTGTACACCCAGTAATCCGTAGTGGCCAGAATGCGTGTAACGCGAGGGTCACGAGAAAGGCATGCTAACATGAAGTCAGCCATGTGTGCCAGGGTACCTGTACGCAACACATGACTGTCCTCACTAGGAAGATCACTTTCAGGATCCTCCTCCTCCTCCTCAGGCCATACACGCTGAAAGGATGACAGGCCAGCAGCATGTGTACCCTCACCAGTGGGCCAAGCTGTCTCTTCCCCCTCCTCCTCATCTTCCTCCTCCTCACCGCGCTGAGATATAGACAGGAGGGTGCTCTGACTATCCAGCGACATACTGTCTTCCCCCGGCTCTGTTTCCGAGCGCAAAGCGCCTGCCTTTATGCTTTGCAGGGAACTTCTCAACAGGCATAGCAGAGGAATGGTGACGCTAATGATTGCAGCATCCCCGCTCACCACCTGGGTAGACTCCTCAAAGTTTCCAAGGACCTGGCAGATGTCTGCCAACCAGGCCCACTCTTCTGAAAATAATTGAGGAGGCTGACTCCCACTGCGCCGCCCATGTTGGAGTTGGTATTCCACTATAGCTCTACGCTGCTCATAGAGCCTGGCCAACATGTGGAGCGTAGAGTTCCACCGTGTGGGCACGTCGCACAGCAGTCGGTGCACTGGCAGATTAAACCGATGTTGCAGGGTGCGCAGGGTGGCAGCGTCCGTGTGGGACTTGCGGAAATGTGCGCAGAGCCGGCGCACCTTTCCGAGCAGGTCTGACAAGCGTGGGTAGCTTTTCAGAACGCGCTGAACCACCAAATTAAAGACGTGGGCCAGGCATGGCACGTGCGTGAGGCTGCCGAGCTGCAGAGCCGCCACCAGGTTGCGGCCGTTGTCACACACGACCATGCCCGGTTGGAGGCTCAGCGGCGCAAGCCAGCGGTCGGTCTGCTCCGTCAGACCCTGCAGCAGTTCGTGGGCCGTGTGCCTCTTATCTCCTAAGCTGAGTAGTTTCAGCACGGCCTGCTGACGCTTGGCCACCGCTGTGCTGCCACGACGCGCGACACCGACTGCTGGCGTCGTGCTGCTGCTGCTGACACATCTTGATTGCGAGACAGAGGTTGCGTAGGAGGAGGAGGAGGGTGGTTTACTGGAGGAAGCATACACCGCCGCAGATACCAGCACCGAGCTGGGGCCCGCAATTCTGGGGGTGGGTAGGACGTGAGCGGTCCCAGGCTCTGACTCTGTCCCAGCCTCCACTAAATTCACCCAATGTGCCGTCAGGGAGATGTAGTGGCCCTGCCCGCCTGTGCTTGTCCATGTGTCTGTTGTTAAGTGGAGCTTGGCAGTAACCGCGTTGGTGAGGGCGCGTACAATGTTGCGGGAGATGTGGTCGTGCAGGGCTGGGACGGCACATCGAGAAAAGTAGTGGCGACTGGGAACCGAGTAGCGCGGGGCCGCCGCCGCCATCATGTTTTTGAAAGCCCCCGTTTCCACAAGCCTATACGGCAGCATCTCCAGGCTGATCAATTTGGCTATGTGCACGTTTAACGCTTGAGCGGGCGGGTGCGTGGCGGTGTACTTGCGCTTGCGCTCAAACAGTTGCGCTAGCGACGGCTGGACGGTGCGCTGAGAGACATTGCTGGATGGGGCCGAGGACAGCGGAGGTGAGGGTGTGGGTGCAGGCCGGGAGATGGTCGTGCCTGTGTCCCGAGAGGGGGGTTAGATCTCAGTGGCAGGTTGGGGCACAGGGGGAGAGGCAGTGGTGCAAACCGGAGGCGGTGAACGGCCTTCGTCCCACCTTGTGGGGTGCTTGGCCATCATATGCCTGCGCATGCTGGTGGTGGTGAGGCTGGTGGTGATGGCTCCCCGGCTGATCTTGGCGCGACAAACCTTGCACACCACAGTTCGTCGGTCGTCTGCACTCTCAGTGTAAAACTGCCACACCTTTGAGCACCTCGGCCTCTGCAGGGTGGCATGGCGCGAGGGGGCGCTTTGGGAAACAGTTGGTGGATTATTCGGTCTGGCCCGGCCTCTACCCCTGGCCACCGCACTGCCTCTTCCAACCTGCCCTGCTGCTGCACTTGCCTCCCCCTCTGAAGACCTGTCCTCAGTAGGCTTAGCAAACCAGGTGGGGTCAGTCACCTCATCGTCCAGCTGCTCTTCCTCCGAATCCTCTGTGCGCTCCTTCCTCGGACTTACTGCCCTTACTACTACCTCACTGATAGACAACTGTGTCTCATCGTCATCGTCCTCCTCACCCACTGAAAGCTCTTCAGACAGTTGCCGGAAGTCCCCAGCCTCATCCCCCGGACCCCGGGAACTTTCCAAAGGTTGGGCATCGGTCACGACAAACTCCTCCGGTGGGAGAGGAACTATTGTTGCCCAATCTGGGCAGGGGCCCGAGAACAGTTCCTGGGAGTCTGCCTGCTCCTCAGAATGTGTCATTTTCATGGAGTGAGGAGGCTGGGAGGAAGGAGGAGCAGCAGCCAGAGGATTCAGAGTTGCAGCAGTGGACGGCATAGAAGTCTGGGTGGTCGATAGATTGCTGGATGCACTTTCTGCCATCCATGACAGGACCTGCTCACTCTGCTCATTTTCTAATAAAGGTCTACCGCGTGGACCCATTAATTGTGAGATTAATCTGGGGACACTAGAAACTTGCCTCTCTCCTAATCCCGCAGCAGTCGGCTGCGATACACCTGGATCAGGAGCTCGGCCTGTGCCCACACCCTGACTTTGACCTCCGCATCCTCGCCCCCATCCACGTCCTCTAGGCCTACCAGTGCCCCTCAGCATGGTGTATTACGAGATTAGCAGAAACAGAATGCTGTAATTAAATGTGCTGCTTATTGGCCTGTGGTTGGAGGCTGACTTCGCGTACGTAACGCACTGTAGAGCAGGAAACAATTATGCACAAGACTGGGTATTAATTAGCCAACTACTTCCCCCAGCAGAGACGCTGTAAACGGAAGGCACTGACAGGCAGGCCAAATATTGTATATTTTTTTACTTTGTGGGAACAACCACACTGCCTGTGATATACACTGTATTTCGATTGCCCTGTTGGAGGCTGAGTTCGCGTACGTAACGCACTGCAGAGGCAGGAAACAATTATGCGCAAGGCTGGGTATTAATTCACCAACTACTACCCCCAGCAGAGACGCTGTAAACTGAAGGCAAACGCACTGCAGATGCAGGAAACAATTATGCGCAAGGCTGGGTATTAATTCACCAACTACTACACCCAGCAGAGACGCTGTAAAATGAAGGCACTGACAGGCAGGCCAAATATATTATATTTTTTAACGTTGTGGGAACAACCAGACTGCCTATATAGCCAGTATACCTCTTTCCCTGCCTCACCAGTACTGCCCCTATACTCTTTACAATGACTGCTGACTGAGGACACTATGGTCTGCACGCCCGATATACAAAAAAAATTGTGCAACACTGCTCCCAGCAGCCTCAACAGTACTGCACACGGTCAGATGTCACCCTAAGAAGGACCGTTGGGGTTCTTGAAGACTAAAATAACACCTAACACTCTCCCTATAGCAGCTACAGCAAGACAGCACTTTCCCTGATCTCTGTCAGCATGCATCTGTGGCGAGCCGCGGGCGGGGCAGATTTTAATACTCGGGTGACACCTGATCTCGCCAGCCACTCACTGCAGGGGGGTGGTATAGGGCTGGAACGTCACAGGAGGAAGTTGTAATGCCTTCCCTGTCTTTCTATTGGCCAGAAAAGCGCGCACATTTCTCAGGGAAGAAAGTGAAAGTAACTCGAACATCGCGTGGTGCTCGTCTCGAGTAACGAGCATCTTGAACAACCTAATACTCGAACGAGCATCAAGCTCGGACAAGTATGCTCGCTCATCTCTATTAGTAACATATAATGCAGGGTGAGTCAAAAGTCTGGACACACCCATTTAACTGGTGTAATTAGGAGAGAATTGACCTCCAATGTGTCAAAGCCTTAATTGGGAGGAGATTCTGCATTTTTTTGGTTGAGAAGACATTTGCAGCCATTTTAAAATTCGCCATATAGAATTCAGTTCGGGTTTTTCAAAGTGGAAGTGGGTCATAAGAGATATAATTCTAGGATAGAATTTACTCAAGATCGCACTAGAAGCCTCAGTTTTGCCCTGTCTTTAATTGTTTAGGAGTTAAGCAAGGGCAAAATTTTAACAAAGCGCTTTACATGTCGTATTTGTTGTGTTCACCATTCTGCTGGGTGCACAAGGTTAAATATTAAATAGTCTGAATAGTGAACCAGGCTGAAGAACTGCAAGTGATAATTCTTCACAGCACTGTAGAAGTTGCCATTTCAGGTGAACCATATGGTATACTTTTTACACATATACAAGGGACTTTAAATGGTCCCAGAGATAAAAGTCCAAAGGCGTTAATGGTGAGATGTTTTAGGACACCAGATTCCCATCTGCACTAAACGAGAATAGTGAGTTCCCACATTACTTCCCACAGGATGGCGAACCTGTGCACGTTGCTGTACGCAGATGACTGGAGACTGAATTGGGAGTAGAGGTCTAGTACCATACCCGCCAATGTCACCGCACATAAAACCTTTGGAGTTTAATCTCTGGGGCCATTTACATTGTTTGCCTTCATTGGTGAATCCTACAGTGCTGTATAGTAGTATCAGCTGCATTTCTGTGCACATCCGGCAAAATGATGGACACATTAAACACGTCACATAAAACCCTTTAGGCCTCATGTCCACGGGGAAAATCGGGCCCGCTACGGATTCTACATGTAGAATCTGCAGCGGGTCCCTCCTGCCCCGCGGACATGAGCGCCGAAAAGGAGAATAAATGAGAATAAACTTACCTCCGATCCGCTCCGTTTCTTCTCTTCGCGGCGGCGTCATCTTCTCTCGTCGCGGCCGGATCTTCATTCTTCGGCCCGGCGGATGTGCACGATGACGTCGGTGACGTGCCCTGCGCATGCGCCGGTCCGAAGCAAAATTATCCGGCCGCGGCTGAGAGAAGATGGCGCGGCGCCGAAGAGAAGAAACGGAGCGGGTAAGTAAAATATGATTTTTGTGTCCCGCGGATCCGGACGGCTTCCATAGGCTTCAATAGAAGCCCGCGGGAGCCGTCCCCGCGGGAGACCCGCATGAAAATGGAGCATGGTCCAGATTTTTTCATGCTCCATTTTTTTTTTAATCACTTTTATTGACGATCCGCGGGTATTTATCTACCCGCGGGTGGTCAATGCATCCCTATGGGGTGCGGATCCGCGCGCGGGAGAAGAGTTAAAATCCGCTGCGGATTTTAATTCTTCTTTTCCCCGTGGACATGAGCCCTAACCCTCGCTTAACTCCTAAACCATTATGGCTCGTACCCACTTGCAATAGGTTTTCTAGCGATGCGAGAGTGAGTGAAAACGCATGATTATGAAACCAATGATTTTCAGTGGTTTCATTCTCATTTGTGATGTCTTCATTGAAGGCTTGCAGCGCTAATAAAAATCTGCGTTATCACCCATTACTCTCAATGGGGTAGGCGGCAGCAGCGCTGGCCCCATTAAAAACATAGGAAGTACATCGCGCACCCTGCCACAGCTGTGACAGCTATGGCAGGCGAGTCCTTCATCCCCGTGGGGACCGTGGGGAGGAAGGAATCCCCTGCCACAACTGTCACAGCTGTGGCAGAGGTCCCTGATAATATCCCATTGCTTTCAATGGGTCCAGCGCTATTGCCGCCCTATTGAAAGCAATGGGATGAAGGCATCCCCTGCAGCCATGATTTGTGGGGGTAGGGCTTGAAATATAAGCCCTACCTTGAAAATTATCCCTAGCTATAAAAAAAAAAAGTAAATAATTTTACTTAGAAGAGTTGTCCGACTCATCTCTCCGTCCCCGGCAGTCTTCATCTGTCTTGTGGTGGTCGGGGATTGAAAAATGCCCACCTCCAGAAAGTGCTGCCTCTGATTGGCTGAGTGCTGGGACCAATCAGAGACTGCATTCAGCAGTCATTAAGTGACAGCTGAGCGCTGCCTGTGATTTGTCACAGCATTCAGCCAAACAGAGGCAGCGCTTTTTGGAGGCGGGGATTTTTCAATCTCCAGCCACCAGAAGACAGATGAAGACTGCTGGGGATGGAGAGAAGAGCCAGACAGCTGTTCTAGGGGAGTTCACTTTTGTTTTCATAGTTAGGGATGATTTTCTCGGTAGGGTTTATATTTCAAACCCACCCCACCCCTCCGAAAATCATCGCTGCAGGGGATGCCCTTATCTTATTCCTCTCAATGAGGCGGCAGCATTGAAGGCAATGGAATATCATTGCAGACCTCTGCCACTTTGCCACAGCTGTACTCCTTATGTTTTCAATGGGCCTGGCGCTGCCCCATTAAAGACAACAGGCAATAGCGTTGATTTTTTTTAGTACTGCGAGCCTTGAATGAAGGCATTACAAATGAGAATGAAACCATTGAAAATCATTGGTTTCATAATCATGCATTTTCACTCACTCTCGCATCGCTACAAAATAGAGATGAGCGAGCACGCTCAGATAATGCAGTTACTCGAGCAAGCATCGCTCTTCTTGATTAACTGCATTCTTGTCCGAGAGGGGGGGGGGTGGCGGCGAGGGGTAGCAGATCTCTCTCACTCTCCCCCGCTCCCCTCCGCCAGCCCCACCCCCCGAGCCTGCTCGGACAAGAATGCAATTACTCAAGGAGAGCGATGCTCATCTCTACTACAAAACCTATCGCAAGTGGGTGAAAACCCTCAAAGAGAGGGCAAAACTGACCCTTCTATTGTGTTTCTGTGTAAATTCTAAGCAAGACTGATTTATGACATGAGCCCCTTCCCATTTGAAAAACCTGAGCTGAATTCAATATGGCAAATTTCAAAATAGCTGGAAATGTCTGCTCAATTAAAAAATGCAGCTTGCCCCCCAATTAAGACTTTCACACTTTGGAAGTCAATTTTACTCTAATTACACCAATTAAAAAGGTTTCTGAACTTTTGCCTCACTGTGTATACATAACAAAGCAGAAAAAAAAATGATAAAATGAAGGACAAAAGTAGAAATGACAATAAACAAAGTCATGCTATGTTGACCCTACCCCCACAGTATAAACAGTGCAGAATAGTCTACCATTGTGTCTACCATGATTACCAGAAGTAAAAATCAATTCCCAGCAGCACTGCAACAATCCTCCAATAGAGTTCGGCAATAAAGCTGCAAACGCCAGTAAAGGAGTCCTAACCAGACGGGCTCCACAAATGCAGTCCAGACAAAAGTAGTAGTAACCGGCAGCAGACCAGAATGTTGAAAGATGCAAAAACGTTTATTTACCCCATTACAGCAAAATGTAGCGACGTTTCGGTCAAAGAGACCTTCCTCAAGCTAATACAAATACATTGAAGTGCATACTATATATAGGCAATGTGAAACAAACAGACCAATAACATCATGCAATTCACAGATGTACCTCATAGATCGCTGATTACCCCGTTCACCACGTTCAGGCTGGTGTCCGGCGCATGGGAGATGACATCATATCTCAGTCGACTCAGTCTGTGTAAATACATACATCCGAGCCGTTCCGCGCCGTCCCTCTGTCTGCGCATGTGCGGGATCTCAATCATCGCGTGAACAAGCGCTCGGTCCTGTTGGAACGCGGAAGAGCTTTGTGTTCTCCCAGCGCATGCGCCATGTGGCAGAATAGACTGTTTAACTCTGCATCAGTGGTTACCATGGTCCCCCGCTGTATGAATACAGCGGAGCAAAGGTTACATCTCCAATACTTTTCCCCTATCACAACGGGGATAATTACCTAAAATTTGGAGAATCAATGATTTCCATTATTTACGAGATATAATATATCACACATGCACTGTATCAATTGTACCATAGACAACAAATAAGGACAGAGAATATGTCTACCATGCTAACTAATCTCTATATTGATAGTACATAGGACACTTTTTGGAGGCAAAACACAATATCAGCCAATTCAAATATAGGGTCATTGACCATATTCCCCTGCTCCCTAGGGGAGGGGACAGAGAGTCATTACTCAAAAAATGTGAGTTAAAGTGGATATACGAGCTTGACACTATGCACCCTAAGGGACTTAATCAAGAGTATGCTTTTCAGCCATTTCTTTGAATATCTTGGGTAACACATCAGTATATGCATTGTGCATACACTTTTTTTAAATATGTATATTTATAGTGTTTGTTTTTATTCTGGGGTATATGTGTAATTTTATTTTTTGTTTGTCTTCACAGGATTACTCTATCGCTGGTTCCCTCGTCCCACGTCGGCTGTGGTCATATTTTCTATTCTGTTTTGAAAAAGTCTATATGTACTATCAATAAAGACATTAGTTAGCATGGTAGACATATTCTCTGTCCTTATTTGTTGTCTATGGTACAATTGATACAGTGCATGTGTGATATATTATATCTCTGATACAGTGCATGTGTGATATATTATATCTCGTAAATAATGGAAATCATTGATTCTCCAAATTTTAGGTAATTATAGGGTTAGGAGGTAGACATGACCGCTTGGTTGTCCCCCTTTCCCCCCTTTGGAGATGGTGATCGTTATTATTATCTGTCCTGTGTTAGGTTATATGTAATTGAATACCAGGATGGATTTCAAAATTATGCGTGTGTGGGTTGCACTGTGCCAGTTGCGATTGCAACTTACCTGCTTCAATACATTGCATATTAGGATATGTTGTACATCTCCCTTATAAAGTTAGGTGAGTTGCAAGAGTATCGTTGGAAGCATATAATAATATGACATAATTAGAGGACAGGAGTTTCTTCATCCCCGTTGTGATAGGGGAAAAGTATTGGAGATGTAACCTTTGCTCCGCTGTATTCATACAGCGGGGGACCATGGTAACCACTGATGCAGAGTTAAACAGTCTATTCTGCCACATGGCGCATGCGCTGGGAGAACACAAAGCTCTTCCGCGTTCCAACAGGACCGAGCGCTTGTTCACGCGATGATTGAGATCCCGCACATGCGCAGACAGAGGGACGGCGCGGAACGGCTCGGATGTATGTATTTACACAGACTGAGTCGACTGAGATATGATGTCATCTCCCATGCGCCGGACACCAGCCAGAACGTGGTGAACGGGGTAATCAGCGATCTATGAGGTACATCTGTGAATTGCATGATGTTATTGGTCTGTTTGTTTCACATTGCCTATATATAGTATGCACTTCAATGTATTTGTATTAGCTTGAGGAAGGTCTCTTTGACCGAAACGTCGCTACATTTTGCTGTAATGGGGTAAATAAACGTTTTTGCATCTTTCAACATTCTGGTCTGCTGCCGGTTACTACTACTTTTGTCTACCATGATTACCAGGTCATGAGCACCCATCTCCCCAACAAAGTTTAGTTGGTACATTTTACTCCTAGTTATTGGATGTGAACTCACAGTTTAGTTTAACCAGTAGCAGCAGGTTTAGATTAGACATACAAATGACACCACTCTACTACAAAACACTGTGAAAGATATACCAAGGCGTTTTTTCTTTTTTAAAGAATATTTATTATAAGCAGATAGCCACAGAGACAAAGCAAAGCTGAAGAGAGTTGCTGGCAATGTCTTATAGGGTATACAGTGAATGAACAATCAACGCCGTGAGTGGCTCATCTTTACAATCACAGAAATGATCAAATATAGTAATACAATACTTCTGTTGCTTTGGCAAGATCAATGGTTGATACATTAGTACAGTTCATTGCATAACCGTTCATAGGGAGATATATCAGAGCTTTAATCTGAGATTTTATTTATTGATATAAGTGCAATGATGGCTTTATTCCACAATGATCATTAATTAAAATAATTATAATGCCTGAGCCAGCAGCAGTAATGGATGTCACTATAGTACTGTATATGCATCTAAGGTGATAATCGCCATCTTCATTGGAGGCTGGACATTGGTCTTCATTGTGGTTAAATTGGAGGTTACACATTCAGAAGGTAACAGGAAAAGTTGTGATCTTACAAGAAAATGTTTTGCTACTGATCAAACTAAACATTCGAGAGAAAAGATGCTGCAGGATAGTCCAAAACTCTTGATTCTACGGTAGCATCTCCATATACCCACTTAGGTAAATAGCAATGGATGGACAATGGCTTGGCTTGATGATTCTCATTAAAGGGAACCTTTCATTATGCTTCAGTCCCATAAACCACATTATGGGCATCAAAGCTGAGGGAATTTGAAGTTTGGGGAGGTATTCCTGCCACATGTCCCCGCAGAGTTGCTGCATACATACAGTGTGACGCTTTTCAGCTGGCTATTTGCACAAGTTCTCCCATTCATCTCTATGGAAGAGTGCATGCACACAGACGGTGAAGAGAGTCACGCTATGTGCGCACAGCAACTTCACGGGGACACGTGGCAGGAACGGGATACTCAGTGAGTATGAAACACAGCTCCCCGGAATCACTGTTCCATCACTTTTGAGACCTATATCATACTTTATGGGGCTGAAACATAATGACAGGTTCCTTTTACATCTGATTGCTAATTCATTCTTAGAATGTCTTCTATTGGCCTAGTTACTAGAGTTGTGGCAGTCTAAAATATTGATATCACATCCTGGGCCGGAGATTTGAATATAAGCCGATTCAAGACTTGTAGTTATGTGGCCTGATGCTAAATCTGTAACAGGACCCCCAACTATCACACATATCTTATATTATCAGTCGCATCATATATGGGTCAAAGGAACCTTTTAGCTTCTTTCAGGATCCAGAAATTACTTTCTATACAGTCAAAAGACAATAAATCCAATGTTGAACTGTACAGCAAATATGGTTTATCTTTGTTAAAATGGCGTCTACCTTCCTTGTCGAAGGCAAATTATTATTATTATTTTTTTAAACGTCCATCATTTATGCTGCATAAATGATGGACGATGAGCTGATCGCTGATTGTTCAGTGTAAATAGTAGCCGTTAAGTACTGAACGACTGCTGTCTTATGTCAATGGAGAGGGGCAGGGGAGCGAAAGGAAAGAAATCTCCTCCAGCCGCCCCGCTGTGAGCCAGCGATACTAGCTGCTGTGCAGCAGCACGAGAGCTAGTATGTGTGGGGACAAATGTCTGGCATCGTTTGCCCGGCCCTCGTCCCGTGTAAAGGGCCCTTTACTGTCTTACTGATCTGTCAACATATTAATATAATTGGAAAAACAGCAACTAATTAGATCCCTTATTTCATTTCATTACCATCCTACATAAATGACAGCAAGATTTTGATTGGTTACTTTGAGGCCCAATGTCTCTAGCATTTTACTAAGCTACAGCAGCACAGGAATGTGAAGTGTTGCCTTGGGGGCAGAAATAAGAACATCTCTTCTCACAGGAATCCTTAATCTAAACTATTGACATCGGACCTTTTTTTTTAATAATCATACTGACGAGGCTTCAATTTCTTTGTAGTTATAAGAACAGTATCTCGGCCTTTAAGATGTTCTAAGTGGGTAATTTAGGAATTGCCAGACCACTGAAGGTAGTTGTAAATTGATATTAAATAATACATTGCCTGCGTGATGGGTAAGGTATTTCTATGGAGACTTGTCAGAGTGATGGGTGAATGGGTGATGGATGACGGCTTAGGGAGTCATGCTATTGGAGATAATCTCAACGCTGGTGGTTTTTAAATTGCACAACACCTGATAAACGTTTAGTGCCATTGCTGGGTTATAAAGCGTGGCTTCGTCACTTGTGATTGTACCACAGAATGATTGTCCGAAGAAATTCAATCCCCAAGCCACTGGATTTGAGTATCCCATAGTACATGCGTCTCCTGGTAACAAAAAAAGAAGCACACAATGTGTCATGATCTTTCTTGCAAAAAGTGGCAGTTCTAGGTTAGCAAGGAAGCATAGTATAGTCTTTAGGACCTATGAGACCTATGCAACTTTCTAGTATACTTTGTTTATAAATTACACCAAAGTAAAACAAAAGTTAGCAGCGCTCCAGTGCTAGAATAGTGAGGATAAGATGATATAGGAGTATTGCAGGAGGAAAAAGGTGACCACTTACTTTACAGGGGTGCCTTGTAATCGGCACCCCTGGATCCCAGAAGGCAGGCAAAACCGTTAGGTGCAGCAAGGGAATAATCTTTTATTAGAATACGACGCGTTTCGGCCTGGTCACAGGCCTTCCTCAAGCATAAAAAATATATAAAAATACATAGTATTTATGTATAACACTTCCACAATACGTCATTATTGACGCTCCACGGACCATGCTGAGAAGATGTCATCAAAAAAGGCTGAATAGCGTCCCCTGGGTGGACGGGCAATTGAGTGAATGCTCCAATAGGAGGTTGGTGTTATACATAAATACTGTTACGATCGTGTGGGCAGGCAAAGCACGGAACCCACACGATCGTGACCAAAGGGGATGCACACGGGTATCACCAGGGTCACACGGGACTCACACCGGTTTCAGGCAACTGACCCTGTGCTACAAGGAGGAATGAGAGTGGCCCTACCTGAGCGGGGACATTGCCCCAATAAGGGCAGCCCAGCGGTCTTCGGATCTTGTCCCTAGCTGATCCTAGGAACCACGCACCAGAACAGGATGCATTCACATGCCACAAGACAGGGACAGAATATACTGCATACAACATGCAACCACCAGTACCATATTGGAAGCTGAATATAAATACCAGGTATTGGTTGACATTTTGTACAAGATGTTGTAAGCTAGCAGGCACTTCAAGGCTCCTGGTTATACTGCTAGTCCCTACACTAACAAGGAGTCCAGTAGAACCAGACAGAGTTCACACAGCATGCTGCAACAGGACAGGACACAGATAGCAGGTCACACAGCAAGCTAACACAAAACTGACAGAATTTAAACGTACAAACAGACATGAACCAGATCACACTGCAACCCTCACCAGATAAGCATTCATGACTGCTCACCTGAGGGACCATACAGACTGACCAGGAGCTGGGTTTATATGTGAGCACAGATCCAGGGGATTGGCTAGCAGAAAGTACCACACCCAGCCAGCTCAATCATTAACCCTGAGAGTGCTGTGCTGCTGGAATCACAATAGTACAACTTGTCTCAGCAGCACACATAACAAATACTATGTCTTTTTATATATCTTTTATGCTTGAGAAAGGCCTGTGACCAGGCCGAAACGTGTCGCATTCTAATAAAAGCTCATTTCCTTGCTGCACCTAACGATTTTGCCTGCCTTCTGGGATCCAGGGGTGCCGATTACAAGGCACCCCTGTAAAGTAAGTGGTCATCTTTTTCCTCCTGCAATACTCCTATATCATCTTATGCTCACTATTCTAGCACTGGAGCGCTGCTAACTCTTGTTTTACTTTGGTGTTGTTTATTTCTATTCCGTGGCTATATTTTTACCCCTGGAATTTGCCATGACGCTCTCTTGAGGATGTCTCAACTGACCAGTGCTTAGTCCTATATTTGGATCTTGGTGAAAGAATCCAGACCATTGGAATTATACGCCACCTTGGATTGTGACGTACCGGAGCCTGTTATCTACTACACATGTCGTATTTCAAATCTCTACAGGATAGCCATCTATAAGTGGCATTATAGAAACTGCTGTATTCCTTCTGGAAAAAAAGATTCATTGTATATTTTACACTAGTAGGATTCTGAGTTATTACCCTATTTTTCTCTTTATAAGACGCACTGGATGATAAGACACACCCCATTTTAGAGGGGGGGAAAGGGGCAGCAGCAGTTCCCGCTGGTGCTCACCACCAATCAGCAGTACGTATGGGCAGCAGTGGGGAGGAGAGAAAACTCGTAACTGATCGCACATTTGTTAGCACGATCATGAGTTTATTAGTGCGACCGCAATTAAGTACACGCGATCGCGCGTTTAAACATGCGATCATACTAACTAATGCCGATGCGACAAATGAATCTTATAAAGCGAATAATACAGTAATTACCCTTAGCTTTGTTAAAGCAGTTGTCTGGAATTGAAAACCATGGCTGCTTTATTCCAAAAACAGTGCCATACCTGTACACAGGTTATTTGTGGTATTGCAGCTCAGCCCCATTCACATCAATGGAGTCGAGCTGCAACAGCAAACACAGTCTATAGACAGGAGTGGTGCTGTTTCTAGAAGAGACCAGCCATGTGCTTCTAGTCATGGAAAATCTCCTTAAAGGGGTTTTGTCACTTGATACTATTAATGATCTATTGTCAGGATAGCAGATTGGCAAGGACCCGCTGCTCCAGTTCTCCGCCAGTCAGCTGATTGTCTGGCCCTCTATCCTTGCAGTGGGGCTGGATGTCCCCACTGCACAGATAGAGAGTATGATAGGTGGTTTCACTCCCATTGAAATCAATGGGTGTGAAGCCATCTATTACACTTTCAACCCTGACCAACAGGGCCGGACATTCACATTGGTGGTCAGGGTTAGAAATGTAATAGACGGCTTCACTCCCAAGGATTTCAATGGGAGTGAAGAAGACTATTACATTTCTGGCCCTGACCACCAATGTGAACGTCAGGCCCCTCTGTACTGACAGAGAGTCAGACAATCAGCTGATCGTCAGGGATCCTGAGTGGCCAATCCTCACTGATCTCCTATTGATAACCTATCCTAACGATAGGTCATAAACCGTGACAAAACACCTTTAACCACTTCATAACATGGCCTACTTTGGGCTTTAGGACGCAACAATTTTTGGCGGATTTTCTTCTCCGTTTATCAAAAGCCATAGCTTTTTTATTTTTCTGTCGACGCGGCTGAGTAAGGGCTTGTTTTTTGCGTGGCGAACTGTAGTTTTTATCGGCGTCATTTTGGGGTACATTAACTATATTGTAAAACTTTTTTTTTTTTTTATGATAGCAGGCAGAGAAAACGCATCAATTCTGCCATAGATTTTTTTTTTTTTTTTTTACAGCGTTAATCATGCAGCATAAATGACACAATCCATTTTTTTTGCGGGTCGGTATGGTTACAATGATATCAAAATTCTTACATTTTTTTTTAGGTTTTTCCACTTTTCTGCAATAAAACCCCTTTTTTTGGAAATCTTAGCATTTTGCCTCAGTTTTTTAGCTGTTTTTTTGCTTTTTTTCCGTGCACAGTCAAAAGCATGTGCATCTTATTGTACGCGTCGTTACGGACGCGACAATACCAAATATGTGGGGTTTTATTTATTTTTTACCTTTTTTTATGCTAATCTGAGAAAAAGCCTAAAAAAATGTTTTTTTTACACTTTTTTTTTTTTTTTTTTACATTTTTTTAATTCATTTTTTTAATCTTTGTTTTTTTTTACAATATTTATGTCCCCCTGGGGGACTTTGACCACTGCCCTGATGATCGCTGTCATAAGGCATGGCAGAGCTACTGCTCTGCCATGCCTTATCGCTTATACAGCGATCTCAGGCACTGGTAACACAGGACGCCAGTGTCTGGCGTCCTGTTACCATGGCGACAGGCTGGGCTCTCGCGATGACATCGCGAGAGCCGTTCGGAAACACAGAGGGAGTGCGCTCCCTCTGTGAACTCTTTCCCTGCCGCGATCTACTTAGATCGCGGCAGGGAAGGGGTTAACAGCGGGGGGGCGCATCTCCGACTCCCCCCCGCTGTTGCAGTGGGACGCCGGCTGTGACTGACAGCCGGCTCCCGCTGCGGGATAGCGCGGGATCATATGCGATCTCGCGCTATCCCCAGGATGTAAGTTTATGCCCTGTTGCGGGAAGTACCACGCTCCCAGGACGTAAACTTACGCCCTGCAGCGGGAATGGGTTAAAAGGAGCCTGTCACCTCCCTCCTGCACCACAAACTAAGTTATGGTGCTGTTAGGGGGCATGAAAGGGAGCTGGGTGATTTATTTTTTAATCCTCTGTCCTCCTCTGAAGTCACCGTGCATCAGGAAAATCTGTTGTCAGAGTCCTGTGCACGCGCTCTCTTATACAGGTCCATGGGAGAGCATGTGCATGGCAAGGCAATCTGAAAAGTGTCGGACTGCAGTGCGGCACGCCATCTTCGGTGGCTGACAGAGAAGCAACGCAGAGGTCAGTAAGTATAAGGAAGTACAGCACCCGGCTCCCTGTCACATCTGTTAACAGCACCATAACTTAGTTTAGGGTCCTGGAGAGAGGTGACAGGTTCCCTTTAAGTTCCCTCCCACACACAGCAAACACCTTGGACAAGATGGAAACTGGCAAGTGGCACTTATACTGCAAAATATTTTGCATCAAGTGCCTTTTTTTTATTCTGCTGATTATTTTTCTGACCACACTATAGAATACAGCTCGTTTTCACACAAGCTTTACTTACCAGTATTGTTAAGCTGGTACTTCAAATAGCGTTTCTGGAAATTTCCAATATCTGTTCTCTGTACAGGGTTGAGATCAGCGAATGAATCGCCAAACCATTGATTACTGCAAGACAAATATGGTGTCATAGGATATATCAGTCGCTACACTGTAAAAATTGAGTAGTTGCTTGATAATTAATGATCACCATATGGGACCCATTTACGTAAATTGTTTACAGAAGTACAGGGAGTGGACAAAAATATGGAAACACTATACGAAATGCATGGGATTTAATCATTAGCACTGAGCTGCCCTTTTGACCCCTGCTTGACTGAGAGCTTTCCTGCCAAATTTGTGTTTACTTCACCTCTTGGCCTGCTCTGGATGGTTTTGGGAGGTAGCTGGTAACAGCAACTGAGTGGCTCAAACCTCTGACTAATGGAACCTTGTTGCTCGGGCAGATGTTCATTTCTGCCCAGCAGCATCTGTGTCATATTACTGCCACTTAAAATTGGTCACTACATGTCTTATTGAATTATGATCCCATGTAATTTGGGGCATGCATTTCGTACGGTGTTTTCATATTTTTGCCCACCCTCTGTTGTATATATTTTTGTATATCTTCACTAGGGGTGGCTTCACGCGAGCATGTTTTTGTGGGTATACAGGTGCGCACCCCTGTACGCGCAAAAACACGCATGTACGAAGGTCCGTACATTGCATTCAATGGAGCTGCAGCTGCTGCCGGCGGCTCCATTGAAGGCAATGGTCTTCCGGCATCACTGAATTGGTGTTCAGGGAAGAGCTTTAAATATAAGCTCTTCCCTGAAAAACAAGAATTTTAGTGTAAAAAATGAAAAATGTACCTGTCCGCAGCTGCCATGTTCCCGCGGGGATGAAGAACATATCTGCCGCATACAGCAAATGTTTCCTTCCCCCCCCCCCCTGCAAGGAAAAAGAATTCCCTGCTGCACCTGCCACATCTGTGACAGATGCAGCAAAAGAATTCTTCATCCCTGCGGGGAATAAAGAATTCCCTACCACAACTGTGGCAGAGGATCGCAATGTTCTCTTATTGCTTTCAATGGGACCGGCACTTCTGCAGTCCCATTGAAAGCAATGGGCTGCTGCAAGCCCTGCAGGGATTTTCAGGGAAGGGCTTTAAATATAAGCCCTTCCCTGAAAATCATCCCTAGAATGTGTTTAAAAAAAAAATATATATATATATATATATATATATATACTCACCTCTCTTCAGCTGCTGGGGCTCAGGCGCATCCAGTCTGTCTTCTCCCTCCACTGCTCTGAAGCTCTTTTAGCAGGTGGGGGTTTAAAATCCCCACCTGCTTAAAGAGCTGTATCTGATTGGCTCAGCACTCAGAAGTGCCGGTCCCATTGAAAGCAATAGGAGAACATTGCTATCCTCTGCTACAGCTGTCACAGCTGTGGTAGGGAATTCTTTATTCCTCGCAGGGATGAAGAATTCTTTTGCTGCATCTGTCATAGTTGTGGCAGGTGCAGCAGGGAATTCTTTTTCCTCGTGGGGAGGAAGGAAACATCTGGCGCATGCGGCAGATGTGTTCTTCATCCCTGCGGGGACACGGCAGCGGCGGACAGGTAGTGTAAAAAAAAACCAAAACCTAAAATTCTTGTTTTACAGGGAAGAGCTTATAGTTAAAGCTCTTCCCTGAAAAACAATTATGGGGTGCCGGTAGACCATTGTCTTCAATGGAGCCGCCGGCGGCAGCCGCAGCTCCATTGAAGACAATGCGTGTATCTCCTATGGTGCAGGCATGTCCTATCTTTGTAGGCACACGCCTGTAAAGCACGGACCTGTGCACACACAATAGGGAAGGCATTGGTTTTAATAGAAGCATGCTTTTCTGCACACGTATGCACACACAAAACCACGCTCGTGTGAAGCCACCCTAATGCTGTATTGTATACATTTGAATTCCTTTAAAATTGTCTTTAATTGTTCAAGAGTTACAGCATAAAAAATAAAGCCTGGGTGGTGTTAACATCATGGAAACTATTCCAGATAGTCTACGACCATGGGTACAATTACTTAACATCGTATACACTGTATAACATAACAAATTAGAAAAGATACCTTGTAAAATAAGTACTAAATGGCACGCGGATGATTCAAAGATCTCGTTTGGTCCACCAATTGCTGAAATGCATTTTGTGTGTGGGTTGTGGTTGATGAGCCACACCAAATCCCCCAGATTTTGTAGAATTTATCTGGACATTTTCTATTTTTATATACTATTTTTTCATACGGGAGAATGGAATTCACAAGATTGCGCAATTGGGGGAGCGTCGGGGTCTCTTATCCATCCAGCACAATGCTACAGCCATGCAGGCCAGAAACAGCACCTCACCAAAAATAATACAGATATGGAATTGCCACTGCTCTTCATCCAGTATACCTAGCAGACATACAGCAGGGTTTGGTGGAAGTGGCACCCCCAATAGTTGTTCCAAAAAGTCTGTAACTTCTGTCCAGAAGGAGTGTACCACCGGGCAACTCCACATCAGATGGTTAAAATTAGCATTGGGTGCCTGACAGCGATGACATTGCGTGTTAGGGGTTCTATTCATCCTACAGAGTCTGCTTGGTGTCAAGTAACATTGATGAATAATGTGCAGTTGAATCATCTTGTTGTTAGCTGCTGGCGAGACTGAGGTATAGGAGGACATTGTGGTACTCCACTCCTCTTCAGAGAGTGAGAGGCACTGGCGTACGGTGAGGGGAAGCAGGGGTCGCAATGGCTACCCGGCCCCTGAGCTGTCTGCCACATGATGGCTGAGAAGGGAGAGGGGGGGAGGGAGAGGGGAGAGATGGGAGGCAGCGCCGCAGGTTGGCCCTCACAGAGGGGAGGGCTGTTACATGTGGAGTTGGCAGCCAATTACAGGCTGCAGACTCCCACGGTGCGCGGCCCTCCCACTGATAGGCTGCAGCTGTGATTGGTCACAGCTGCAGTCTATCAGTCTCTGCCAGCCAGTGATTACCAGGGGGAGGGGCTAGGGTGGCTCTACTCACCTCCGGAGCGCTGGATGCACAGGACCTGCAGGAGGACCTGTGGCTGCAGATCACATGACCAGGCTCTGGTCATGTGATCAAAGGACGGGACTTTCCATTACAGGCTGCCCAGAGACTGCTGCAGAGGTGAGTAGAGGAGAAATTGTAATTATATATGTATAGCTGGTATATATATATATATACAGGATATACACAGGTTACACCAGCATGGGACATACCACTATATACAGGGATAGAGGGGTATATACATCCTGTATATAGTGATATGTACCATGCTGGTGTAATCTGTGTATCTCCTGTATATAATAATATATGTGCAGCTGGTATAAGTTATACCAGCTGTATATATATATAATTATATACAGGAGAGGTATAACTTATACCAGCTGTACATGTATAATTATATACAGGAGATACCCAGGTTATACCAGCTGTACATAAATAATTATATACAGGAGAGGTATAACCTATACCAGCTGTACATATATAATTATATACAGTATATATCCAGGCTATACCAGCTGTACATATAATTATATAAGGAGAGGTATAACTTATACCAGCTGTACATATATAATTATATACAAGAGATCTCTAGGTTACACCAGCATGGGACATACCACTATATACAGGGATATAGGGGGATATACATCCTGTATATAGTGATATGTACCATGCTGGTGTAACCTGGAGATCTCTTGTATATAATTATATATGTACAGCTGGTATAAGTTATACCTCTCCAGTATATAATTATATGTACAGCTGGTATAGCCTGCATATATACTGTATATAATTATATATGTACAGCTGGTATAGGTTATACCTCTCCTGTATATAATTATTTATGTACAGCTGGTATAACCTGGGTATCTCCTGTATATAATTATACATGTACAGCTGGTATAAGTTATACCTCTCCTGTATATAGTTATATATGTACAGCTGGTATAACCTGGGTATATAGTGTATATAATTATATATGTACAGCAAGTATAAGTTATACCTCTCCTGTGTATAGTTATATATGTACAGCTGGTATAACCTGGGTATATACTGTATATAATTATATATGTACAGCTAGTATAAGTTATACCTCTCCTGTATATAGTTATATATGTACAGCTGGTATAACCTGGGTATATACTGTATATAATTATATATGTACAGCTAGTATAAGTTATACCTCTCCTGTATATAATTGTATATGTACAGCTGGTATAACCTGGGTATATACTGTATATTTGAACACTTTACACACAACTGAAAAACGTATCAGAAACTTGCATGCAGTTTAAAACCCGCATGTACTGGTTGAATCCACGTGCGGTTTTTAATACTGCATGCGGTTTTTGGATGTGATTTTAATTGTGGTTCAAAAATGCAACAAAATCCATGAACACAGTCTGAGGCCGGCTGCACACAACTGGGTCGGATTCTGCATGCGTGAGCCCAGCGGCGGAATCCAACCCTGTGCCCCGCTGGCATCCGTGCATAGCTGTAATTTCTTCTTTTCTGTACTGCGAATGGTCCGCAAGGCGAGCTGTCGGACCCGCGCTGTACAGTTTTTTTTCTTTTAATCACTGACTTTCCAGTGCCGTCGCTAGGAGATGACGCGGGTGCCTGCCACGTTTCGGCAATGTCAGGGCAGCGGGTCGCACGGCTTGCATTATGTTCAATGGAGGTCGTCCGTACAGAATCTGCACTAAAATAGAGGAAAAAACGCTTTTCCATAGCATGTTATGGGCGGTACATTCTGCGGAATCCGTGGGCAGATGCCCGCTCCATATTCCGCAATGCAAATCCAGCCGTGTGCAGCCGGCCTTAGGCTAATTTCACACGATTAAGTCTGATATTGGAGCGTGAAACTATGCCCCATATCACACTCGCTAACGTGTGCTGTGCACATCGATGTGAGGGGTTTTGTGTTAAAACCAGCTCGCATCACATCATCATATTCTCATGCGATGCAGAGAAAAAACTAAAAAAATTGCTCCTGTGTATGATCGCATTCAGAAGAATATTCATGTGCGATCTGTGCATCTTACAATGCACAAATCTTGTACAATTTTTGCGGCCGTGTGAAAGCAGCCTAAGACATTACTAACAGGTTTTTATGTAGTCAAGGAAAGGAGTCCTGATGAGAAGGCTTACACCAAGGGGCTACATCATGTTTGTAAATTAGCACGGTTTAGGTATAGGTACGGGTACAGATGGGGGGGGGACAGCTGAACTTTTGCACCCGGGCCCCTTAGCCTTTAGGTACGCCCCTGGTGAGGGGATTATTTCTCGCCATTTGTCCAAGACCCTCAGCTCCACGTGTGAAATTTCAGCTTGGTTGAGGTGCGTATATATCTGTGAGATTAACCCCCTAGGTCCCCTAGGGCGCTGAGCACATGTCTTAATTGAAGGTATCTGTAGAAACTGGTTCTAGGGATCTGGTAAAGCTGCTGCAGCTGCTCAAAAGAGGCCAAAACACTGTTTATGTACAAGTGTTCCAAGGAGGTGATTCCAAGATCTATCCAGAATTGCGTATCTGGAAGATTCAACAAGTGTGGGAGTGCTCTGTTACCCCATAGGGGGGTTTCCAGGGGAGTGCCCTCATACCTAGTGATCTGTTTACACATCTGCCAGACTCTAGAGGCCAATCTATGTGTTGGGAGCAGCAGTCTAGTATGTGGGTCAGTTTTTTCCAGTACAATCCAGAGGGAGGTCTCAGACAAGAAGTGCATCAAATGATGTTCCGAGTTTGGGAGGTCTGAATCAGAAAGCCAGTGGCAAATATATCTAATTTGGTCCGCCAAATAATATAGTTTAAAGTCGGACAGTGTCGTGCCTGCCATATCTTTAGGGTGCTGTAGGGTTTCCAAACGGAGTTTCACTCTGGCCTTACCCCAGATGAAGGGAGTTAATAGAGAGTTAGTTTTATTAAAAACCTTTAGTGTTACTATCGTATTTGCATGTTCCAAGCAGTACAGAAATTTGGGGAGAATTATCATTTTAATAAGATTGATACGACCCGCTACCAATAGGGGCAGTGAGCTCCAAATCTTAAATTTATTCTGAAGAAAAGGGAAAAGAGGAGCCACATTCAAATTGAAGCTATAAGCAAAATCTCTAGATATATGGATTCCAAGGTATTTAAAATTTGGTTTGACATAAACAGAATCAAGTCATCTGCATATAATCCAACCCTGTTTTCCCTTGAGCCTATTACTATGACTTAGTAGAGTGGATCTTGACGAAGGAGTAATGCCAATGGCTCTATGGCCAGTGCAAACAAGAGAGGGGAGAGAGGGCAGCCCTAGCAAGTCCCCCTGGTTAGTTGAAAAGGGATAGAAGTCATATTTACCAAGACCGTAGGGACCGGAAAACTATACATCATGGAGACCCATTTAATAAATATTACCCCGGTTATAAATGTTCTTATGGTTGATTCATTTGGGTCTAGATAGAATGATACAACTACTAAAGAGTAGGCTTGCTACTGTCTATTAAGCCCATAGTGTGAAGGGTCTGAACTGCTTGTTTCGCTTTCTGTGGCCTGTCATAGCAACCACCTTTAGAGGATTTTACAGCATAGAGAGTTATACAGCTCCCCCTAAAGGCTTTGGACACCTTTTGGGGGGCAATTTTAATCAAATTGATATATTTTAGTCTGAAAATCAGGTTTATAATGATTTTATTACACATTTTCAACAGTTTTGTCTTGCATGTATTCTAAAACACTGCAGGCTGCTCAGTCTCATTCAGTGTGAACTCCATAATGTGAGCTCAGTCTGCAGCCCCTCTCTCTGCTCTCCACCATCAGAGAGCCCGTCTGACAGATTTCACACTGAGCTGGACTGAGCACAGGACTGAGTACTGATCTACTGGAAATACTCCACTGATACTGGGAAATTAACATTGGGATGGAGAACAATTATGTACTGCCTAATGGGAGTTGTTTTTCCTTCTTCTGAATCAACACTGTAAGAAAATACGTTGCACTAGATGGGCATGGCTACAGAAGGCAAGATTATGTCTCACAGGAGTTAGCATATCTGTATGGATGAGAACTGCAACCCCCATTGTCCAAATGAAAAGTCTTCATTACAGTGATCACCCTTCTTCCAAAACCAGTGCCAGATGCGCCGATAAGTTGTGCCTGGTACTGTATCTCTTTCCTGTTCAATAGAGCTGAGCTGCAGTACCAAACACAACCACAAAGACAATTGTGGCACTGTTTCTCGAAGAAAGTAGCCAGGTCTTTTCAGTCGTTCACAAGCCCTGACTTGGAAATACAAATATAATGTTGGACATGTATAGAGCACAAGAAGCTATACAATATATGGTCTACTTACACGATTTCACACTGTCCACATGTGAGGCTAAGTGGAATCCTGTTCAGCATGTTTCCATTTATGGCACGAATCAAAGTACGGAGTACCCCGCACCACTTCTGAATCTCATCTCTGCCCATATTAATAAATTGTGGGAATACACGTCTTGTAACCGGTTCCATGAAGTTTTCTTGCATGGCGCGTGACGTTGACATTTGATTCTGAAAAGAGATGTTTGAAAACAAAAAAAGAGTATTGAAGGTAAACTAATGCTCATATTAAAACAAAATATGGTGTGGGGAAGGGGCAGAAGGCTCTTCCTCTATCCTCATCTTCATTTCTGTTGAATCTCATTAACCCCTTAAGGACATGGCCTATTTTGGCATTGAGGACCAAGCGATTTTTGGTATTTTTCCATCTCCATTTTTCAAAAGCCATAACTTTTTTATTTTTCCGTCAACGCGGCCGTATAAGGACTTCTTTTTGGCGTCGCAAACTCTAGTTTTTATCGGTGCCACTTTTGGGTACATAGACTATATCGTAAAACTTTTATTATTTTTTTATGATAACAGGGAGAGAAAACGCATCAATTCTGCCATAGATTTTTTTTTTGACAGCGTTAATCATGCAGCATAAATGACACACTACATTTTTTCTGCGGGTCGGTACGGTTACAACGATACCAAAATTCTTATTTTTTAGGTTTTTACTAGAGATGAGCGAACACCAAAATGTTCGGGTGTTCGTTATTCAGAACGAACTTCCCGCGATGCTCGAGGGTTCGTTTCGAACAACGAACCCCATTGAAGTCAATGGGCGACCAGAGCATTTTTGTATTTCGCCGATGCTCGCTAAGGTTTTCATGTGTGAAAATCTGGGCAATTCAAGAAAGTGATGGGAATGACACAGAAACGGATAGGGCAGGCGAGGGGCTACGTGTTGGGCTGCATCTCAAGTTCACAGGTCCCACTATTAAGCCACAATACCGGCAAGAGTGCCCCCCCCCCCTCCCAACAACTTTTACTTCTGAAAAGCCCTCATTAGCATGGCATACCTTTGCTAAGCACCACACTAGCTACAACAAAGCACAATCACTGCCTGGATGACACTCCGCTGCCACTTCTCCTGGGTTACATGCTGACCAACCGCCCCCCCTCCCCCCACAGCGCACACCAAAGTGTCCCTGCGCAGCCTTCATCTGCCCTCATGCCACGCCACACTCATGTCTATTTAGAAGTGCGTCTGCCATGAGGAGGAACCGCAGGCACACACTGCAGAGGGTTGGCATGGCTAGGCAGCGTCCCTCTTTAAAAGGGGCGGGGCGATAGCCCACAATGCTGTACAGAAGCAATGAGAAATAGAATCCTGTGCCACCGCCATCAGGAGCTGCACACGTGGGCATAGCAATGGGGAACCTATGTGCCACACACTATTCATTCTGTCAAGGTGTCTGCATGCCCCAGTCAGACTGGTAATATGCACCTTAACAGTAACCGCGTTGGTGGTAATGTGGTGGTGACTGAGGACCTAGTAGCACGGTTGTATTTTGTTGGTTTTCGGAATGCGGCCAGGATTAAGTGGGCCGTGGCGGGGGGATGGTGTGGGGGCTCTCGTTGTGTCGGTAAAGGTGAAATTCTTGGACTGCCACCAGACGAACCAATGCAAAGACATTTGCCAAGAATGTTTTCCCTGTTGGAGGAGGAGGGGGATGTTTTTGAGGCACTACGTGTCCTCTCCACGTGTCCGTGGTTATATGCACCTTTACAGTAACCGCGTTGGTGGGAAATGGCCTCGCCGCCATCATGTCTTTGGGAAGCCTCTGTTTCCACACCCCAGAGACATACCATTAGCAGCGGTATAGGCAGAGGCCAGAATTCGTAACATTTCAGCCGTAGCATTAGGACAGGCCCCACTAACATATCACTAGCAGCAGTATAGCGGGAGCGCAGTCTTCGTTCCATGTCAGCAATAGTAGCACTCAAGACAGGCCCCAGTAACAATTCCGAAGCAGCAGTATAGCGGGAGCGCAGTCTTAGTTCCATTTCAGTAGCCTTAGTATAGCCAAGGCCCAAGTTACATTTATGTAGCTAAAGTGTAGGCCAACCCCACACACCTTTCTGTACCATGAGTGCAGGCGAAGAACATACAAATTGCTATGATTACACTGTAGCTGAGGGCCCCAAAAATTTGGTGTACCAACAGTACTAATGTACCTCAGTAAAAATTGGCCATGCCCAACCAAGATGGCAGGTGAATCGCTTTGGTTAATGTGGCTTAAGTGGTAACTAGGCCTGGAGGCAGCCCAGTGTAACGAAAAATTGGTTCAAGTTAAAGTTCCAATGCTTTTAAGCGCATTGAAACTTATAAAAATTGTTCAGAAAAATTATTTGAGTGAGCCTTGTGGCCCTAAGAAAAATTGCCCGTTCAGCGTGATTACGTGAGGTTTCAGGAGGAGGAGCAGGAGGAGGAGGAGGAATATTAGACACAGATTGATGAAGCAGAAATGTCCCCGTTTTGGATGGTGAGAGAGAACGTAGCTTCCATCCGCGGGTGCAGCCTACGTATTGCTTACGTATTGCTGCTGTCCGCTGGTGGAGAACAGAAGTCTGGGGAAATCCAGCCTTTGTTCATCTTGATGAGTGTTAGCCTGTCGGCACTGTCGGTTGACAAGCGGCTACGCTTATCTGTGATGATTCCCCCAGCCGCACTAAACACCCTCTCCGACAAGACGCTAGCCGCAGGACAAGCAAGCACCTCCAGGGCATACAGCGCTAGTTCAGGCCACGTGTCCAGCTTCGACACCCAGTAGTTGTAGGGGGCAGAGGCGTCACCAAGGATGGTCGTGCGATCCGCTACGTACTCCCTCACCATCCTTTTACAGTGCTCCCGCCGACTCAGCCGTGACTGGGGAGCGGTGACACAGTCTTGGTGGGGAGCCATAAAGCTGGCCAGGCCCTTAAAGACTGTTGCACTGCCTGGGATGTACATGCTGCTCGATCTACGCACATCCCCTGCTACCTTGCCCTCGGTACTGCGCCTTCTGCCACTAGCGCTGTCGGCTGGGAATTTTACCATCAGCTTGTCCGCAAGGGTCCTGTGGTATAGCAACACTCTCGAACCCCTTTCCTCTTCGGGAATCAGAGTGGGCAGGTTCTCCTTATACCGTGGATCGAGCAGTGTGTACACCCAGTAATCCGTCGTGGCCAGAATGCGTGCAACGCGAGGGTCACGAGAAAGGCATCCTAACATGAAGTCAGCCATGTGTGCCAGGGTACCTGTACGCAACACATGGCTGTCTTCACTAGGAAGATCACTTTCAGGATCCTCCTCCTCCTCCTCCTCCTCAGGCCATACACGCTGAAAGGATGACAGGCAATCAGCCGGTGTACCGTCAGCAGCGGCCCAAGCTGTCTCTTCCCCCTCCTCCTCATCCTCCTCATGCTCCTCCTCCTCCTCCTGTACGCGCTGAGAAATAGACAGGAGGGTGCCCTGACTATCCAGCGGCATACTGTCTTCCCCCGCCCCCGTTTCCGAGCGCAAAGCAGCTGCCTTTATGGTTTGCAGGGAATTTCTCAAGATGCATAGCAGAGGAATGGTGACGCTAATGATTGTAGCATCGCCGCTCACCACCTGGGTAGACTCCTCAAAATTACCAAGGACATGGCAGATGTCTGCCAACCAGGCCCACTCTTCTGAAAGGAATTGAGGAGGCTGACTCCCACTGCGCCGCCCATGTTGGAGTTGGTATTCGACTATAGCTCTACGTTGTTCATAGAGCCTGGCCAACATGTGGAGCGTAGAGTTCCACCGTGTGGGCACGTCGCACAGCAGTCGGTGCACTGGCAGCTTAAAGTGATGTTGCAGGGTGCGCAGGGTGGCAGCGTCCGTGTGGGACTTGCGAAAATGTGCGCAGAGCCGGCGCGCCTTTACGAGCAGGTCTGACAAGCGTGGGTAGCTTTTCAGAAAGCGCTGAACCACCAAATTAAAGACGTGGGCCAGGCATGGCACGTGCGTGAGGCTGCCGAGCTGCAGAGCCGCCACCAGGTTACGGCCGTTGTCACACACGACCATGCCCGGTTGGAGGCTCAGCGGCGCAAGCTAACAGTCGGTCTGCTGTGGCAGACCCTGCAGCAGTTCGTGGGCCGTGTGCCTCTTATCGCCTAAGCTGAGTAGTTTCAGCACGGCCTGCTGACGCTTGCCCACCGCTGTGCTGCCACACCGCGCGACACCGACTGCTGGCGACATGCTGCTGCTAACACATCTTGATTGCGAGACAGAGGAGGAGGAGGAGGAGGGTGCTTTAGTGGAGGAAGCATACACCTCCGCAGATACCACCACAGAGCTGGGGCCCGCAATTCTGGGGGTGGGTAGGACGTGAGCGGTCCCGGGCTCTGACTCTGTCCCAGCCTCCACTAAATTCACCCAATGTGCCGTCAGGGAGATGTAGTGGCCCTGCCCGCCTGTGCTTGTCCACGTGTCCGTAGTTAAGTGGACCGTGGCAGTAACCGCGTTGGTGAGGGCGCGCACAATGTTGCGGGAGACGTGGTCGTGCAGGGCTGGGACGGCACATCGGGAAAAGTAGTGGCGACTGGGAACTGAGTAGCGCGGGGCCGCCGCCTCCATGATACTTTTGAAGGACTCCGTTTCCACAACCCTATACGGCAGCATCTCAAGGCTGATGAATTTTGCTATGCGGACGGTTAACGTTTGAGCGTGCGGGTGCGTGGCGGCGTACTTGCGCTTGCGCTCCAACAGTTGCGCAAGCGACGGCTGGACGGTGCGCTGAGCTACACTGCTGGATGGGGCCGAAGACAGCGGAGGTGAGGGTGGGGCACAGGGGGAGAGGCAGGGGTGCAAACTGGAGGCGCTGAACGGCCTTCGTCCCACCTTGCGGGGTGCTTGGCCATCATATGTCTGCGCATGGTGGTGGTGGTGAGGCTGTTGGTTTTGGCTCCCCGGCTGAGCTTTGCGCGACAAAGGTTGCACACCACTGTTCGTCGGTCGTCAGGCGTCTCTGTGAAAAACTGCCAGACCTTAGAGCACCTCGGCCTCTGCAGGGTGGCATGGTGCGAGGGGGCCCTTTGGGAAACAGTTGGTGGATTATTCGGTCTGGCCCTGCCTCTACCCCTGGCCACCGCACTGCCTCTTGCAACCTGCCCTGCTGATGCCCTTGACTCCCCCTCTGAAGACCTGTCCTCCTGAGTAAGCGTTGCACACCAGGTGGGGTCAGTCACCTCATCGTCCAGCTGCTCTTCCTCCGAATCCTCTGTGCGCTGCTCCCTCGGACTTACTGCCCTTACTACTACCTCACTGCAAGACAACTGTGTCTGATCGTCATCGTCCTCCTCACCCACAGAAAGTTGTTGAGACAGTTGGCGGAAGTCCCCAGCCTCTTCCCCCGGACCCCGGGAACTTTCGAATGGTTGGGCATCAGTGACGATAAACTCCTCTGGTGGGAGAGGAACCGCTGCTGCCCAATCTAAGCAGGGGCCCGAGAACAGTTCCTGGGAGTGCTCCCGCTCCTGAGCAGGTGTTATTGTAGTGGAGTGAGGAGGCTGGGAGGAAGGAGGAGCAGCAGACAGAGGATTCGGATTGGCAGCAGTGGACGGCGCAGAACTGCGGGTAGACGATAGGTTGCTCGAAGCACTTTCTGCCATCCAGGACAGGACCTGCTCACACTGCTCATTTTCTAATAACCGTCTCCCGCGTGGACCCATTAATTGGGCGATGAATGTGGGGACGCCAGAAACGTGCCTCTCTCCTAATCGCGCAGCAGTCGGCTGCGACACACCTGGATCAGGAGCTTGGCCTGTGCCCACACCCTGACTTGGCCCTCCGCGTCCTCGGCCGCGTCCACGTCCTCTAGGCCTACCCCTACCCCTCAGCATGCTGTATTACCAGTGATTTGATTTCACAGGCAGGAAATAAATTGGCGCAAGACTGCAGGCCAAATATAATTTTTTCCCTTTTTTGAAAACGAAAGGCCCCACTGCCTCTAGTGAATGAATAATCTAAGTTTAATAACTGTGCTGTTTTCCTGCTAATGTGTCACAGAACGTGAGGGTAGCAGAGTTATTAACTGTGGCAGAGCAGGTATTTTTTTTCCCAATTAAGGAAAGCAAATGGCGAAGCCAGGAGTAAAACGTAGCTGGGTGCGTATGATTTTTAAAGGTGTCACACGCAGCCGACACGTGTCCACCGCCCTTAGGACGGACAGAGGCCGGACAAATAGAATTATTTTCCGTTTTTTGGCACCAAAAGGCAGCACTGCGTATATTCTATGAACATGAGAAGTTTAATAACTGTGCTGTGTCCCTGCTAATGTGTCACAGAACGTGAGGGTAGCAGAGTTATTAACTGTGGCAGAGCAGGTATTTTTTTCCCAATTAAGGAAAGCAAATGGCGAAGCCAGGAGTAAAACGTAGCTGGGTGCGTATGATTTTTAAAGGTGTCACACGCAGCCGACACGTGTCCACCGCCCTTAGGACGGACAGAGGCCGGACAAATAGAATTATTTTCCGTTTTTTGGCACCAAAAGGCAGCACTGCGTATATTCTATGAACATGAGAAGTTTAATAACTGTGCTGTTTTCCTGCTAATGTGTCACAGAACGTGAGGGTAGCAGAGTTATTAACTGTGGCAGAGCAGGTATTTTTTTCCCAATTAAGGAAAGCAAATGGCGAAGCCAGGAGTAAAACGTAGCTGGGTGCGTATGATTTTTAAAGGTGTCACACGCAGCCGACACGTGTCCACCGCCCTTAGGACGGACAGAGGCCGGACAAATAGAATTATTTTCCGTTTTTTGGCACCAAAAGGCAGCACTGCGTATATTCTATGAACATGAGAAGTTTAATAACTGTGCTGTGTCCCTGCTAATGTGTCACAGAACGTGAGGGTAGCAGAGTTATTAACTGTGGCAGAGCAGGTATTTTTTCCCAATTAAGGAAAGCAAATGGCGAAGCCAGGAGTAAAACGTAGCTGGGTGCGTATGATTTTTAAAGGTGTCACACGCAGCCGACACGTGTCCACCGCCCTTAGGACGGACAGAGGCCGGACAAATAGAATTATTTTCACTTGTTTTACAAGCAAAAGGCAGCACTGCATATATTCAATGAATAATAACTGTGTTGTGGCCCTGCCTATACAATTCTTTCCCTGCAGTATCAATGGAGGGTGCAATGCTCTGCAGAAGCGATTTTGAGAAGCAAAAAAAAATGCAGCACAGCTAACAGCAGCCTGGACAGTACTGCACACGGATAAATATGGCCCTAGAAAGGACCGTTGAGGTTCTTGAAGGCTACACTCACTCCTAACACTCTCCCTGCCTATGCAGCACTTCTGTCCCTAATGCCAGGTGCAACAGTCTGCAGAGGCGATCTTGAGAAAAAAAAAATTGCCACTGCTAACAGCAGCCAACACACAGCTATCAGTGGCCCTAATAAGGACCTTTGGGGGGTCTTGAAGCCTACACTAACTACCAATTCTTTCCCTACAGCAGCTCCGGTACAAACAGCACTGTCCCTCATCTAAATCACACGGCATCTGAGGCGAACCGCGGGAGGGGCCGACTTTTATGTTCGGGTGACACCTGATCTCCCCAGCCACTCACTGCAGGGGGGTGGTATAGGGCTTGAACGTCACAGGGGGAAGTTGTAATGCCTTCCCTGTCTTTCAATTGGCCAGAAAAGCGCGCTAACGTCTCAGGGAAGGAAGTGAAAATAACCAGAACACCGCATGGTGTTCGTTACGAATAACGAACATCCCGAACACCCTAATATTCGCACGAATATCAAGCTCGGAAGAACACGTTCGCTCATCTCTAGTTTTTACACTTTTTTGCAATAAAACCCCTTTTTTTGGAAATCTTTTTTTTTTCTCTGCATTCAAAGTCCTGTAACTTTTTAATTTTTCTATGTACGTAGTTCTATGATGGCTTATTTTTTGCGAGACGAGCTGTAGTTTTTATTGATACCATTTTGAGGAATGTACGGCCTTTTTAATCACTTTTATTGCATTTTTGGTGAGGCAAAATGCTAAAAATTAGCATTTTGCTTCTGTTTTCTAGCGGGTTTTTTTACACTTTTTGCCGTTCAAAATAAAAAGCATGTTCAACTTTTTGTACATGTTGTTACGAATGCGTCAATACCAAATATGTGGGGTTTTTAATTTTTTTTAACCTTTTTTTTATGCTAATATTAAAAAAAGCACAAAAAAGTTTTTTTTTTTAACATTTTTTTAATTTTTTTTTTTTTTACACAGTTTGAGTCCCTCTGAGGGACTTGCAGCACTGTACCTATGATCGCTGTGATAGGGCATGGCAGAGCTACTGCCCTGCCATGCCTTATCGCTTATACAGTGATCATAGGCATTGGCACTACAGGACGCCAGTGTCTGGTGTTCTGTTGCCATGGTGACAGGCCGGGCTCTCGCGATAACATCGCGAGAGCCGACTGAAAACACAGAGGGAGCGCGCTCCCTCTGTGAACTCTTTCCCTGCCGCGACCTACTTAGTTCGTGGCAGGGAAGGGGTTAACAGCGGGGGCGCATCTCCGATGCTCCCCCGCTGTTGCAGCGGGATACCGGCTGTGACTGACAGCCGGCTCCCGCTGTGGGATAGCGTGAGGTCAGTCATGTTCTTGCGCTATCCCGATGATGTACCGATACGTCATGTTGCGGGAAGTACCAGGCTTCCATGACGTTAAAAGGGGTTAAAAGGGGGCCTAAAAGTACCAATCCCTCCTTAAGCAACAGTAGATGTGTATTAGATGTAGTTCATACTGAAATATGTGTAATCTGTAGATCTTTTTTTCTGTTGGTTTCTATAAATGTACGTTTTCGTCCTTCACACTTGCTAAGTGGATGGTCTCTTCCCACAGTGATAGAAGTTATAAAAGTTTAAATCACCCCCCTTTTGCCATATCTATTATTAAAAAGATCTAAATCATAAAATAAAAATATGTATTTGGTATCGCTGCGTCCGTAAAAGTCCGATCGATCAAAGTAATGCATTATTTTTCCAGCACAGTGAACGTTGTCCGAAAAAAAAATAAAGAACGCCAGAAATGCCCTTTTTTAGTTACCCTGTCTCCCAGAAAAAAAGCAATAAAAAGCGATCAAAAAGTCGTATGTATTCCAAATTGGTACTATCAGAAACTACAGGACATCCCGCAAAAAATAAGCCCTTGCTCAACTACGTCGACTGAAAAATAAAAAAGTTATTGCGCGCGCAAAATGACCGCAGAAAATAATTGAAAAAAGAGTAGTATAGTAAGAAAAAAACTATACAAGTTTGGTATCCTAGTAATCGTACGACCCATAAAATAAAGTTATCATGTCCCTTTTGTTGCAGTTGTTTGCGCCGTAGAAACAAGACGCACTGAAAGATGGCGAAATGTCGCTTTTTATATCATTTTACTGCACTTAGAATTTTTTAAGAGTTTTTCAGTACATTATATGGTACTTTAAATAGCACCATTGAAAAATACAACTCGTCCTGCAAAAAACAACAAGCCCTCATACAGCGATGTCGATAAATAAAGGCATTACGATTTTTTTGAAGGGGGGAGGAAAAACGAAAATGGAAAAAGAAAAAGGGGCCGCGTCATTAAGGGGTTAATAGCGTATGTCATAAATTTTAATATAATCACACGTACTGCACATTTTTTAAAGCACAACTTATAATGTTTCGGGCCTCTCTATGTTACCATCTTATTATGTTAATGGTGTCAGTAAAAGGACAGAACTCTGACAACTTCCCGTTAGGTAGTTGTCACCACTGGTAGTTGGGGTATTTCTTAATGCACTGCAAGGGCTGTGGCTCTCATGATTCCCTTTTTAAAACTTGAAATTGTTACTTAGGTGAATCAAGTATCAAGTCACAATTTTGTTAATTATATTATTGTTCCTTTTTAATCTTACCGTCATAAAGTATGCTGTAACTGTTTCAGTAAAGGTGAATAAGGGGTCCAAGTTGTCTCCTTCGAATGATGACACTATAGTGTCGGTTTGTGTAGCATTGCTAAGGACGGTGTTACTGGCAGTGGCACTGGCCTTTTGTTCGTCACTCATCAAGTCTAAGCACTGCCCCTAGAAAAAGGACATGAAAAGAAAAATGATTTAAAGGAATTGGTTTATTTAGGGAACATCTTCCCAAAGCTTTGTGGTGGATTTGAATATTTCTATTATACTTGACAACACAACAAGAAGCTAATTAGAGAGCAATCATCTCCGACCCGTGACTCTGATTGTCATAACATTTTTGTACAATTTTTGTTTTGCAAAGTCAAATCATGTGTAACTTATAGGAAAGATCAGAGAGCTGAAAAGGTAAGGAGTAAATACTAGAGATGGAGAGATTGAAGATGAGTGAAAGACTTATCAGAGACGGTTGGAGGGACCGTGAGCTTGAAGTGCAGAAAGACACTGGCAGGAGGCCAACATTAAGATTCAGAAACTCAAGCCAAAAGTATCAATTCACTGTAGAAATCATACAGGTTCAGTCCCGTTCTCTGATCTCCTAGAAATTTCTGATATAGAATTTTTGTTAGATTTTCTGGAATTTCACAAAGTATGGCTGGCTGGCTTATGCAAATAGATAAGAATGTGTGGAGCAAGTACTGGGGAGGGAGAGATTGAAAGAGAAGACCAACTAGTAAAACCATGAGAGTGGACAGAAAAAAAACACATGCAGGGGCGCTGTTGCAAAGTATTGTAACGTATTCAAGACAATGAAGCCATTACTCACCACGTCAAAGTCTGAAACCAGAGCAACTATATCACTGTATTTTGTTGACCTAAAACCTCTTTTCCCAAGGAATGTTAGAGACCATGTTCTCAAGTCCATCCCAGCGCTGCAGTCATAACCTAGTCACAATAATTAATCATTTCTTATCAGTTATGCTTAAGATCAAGAACAGGTCTAAAGAAATGGGAAATAATAATAACAATGATAATAATATCAGAAATTGGTTGAAGAGAATTTCAAAACTGAAGCTTCATTGACTTTTTATAGCGAACAGTCATTTCCAGCCTGTGGCTCTTTAACCCCTTCCAGCTCCAGGATGTACATTTACGTCCTAGAGTGTAGGGGTATGTATAAAGAAAAAGGTCGGGGGTGACCTCTCTTCATACAGCACGGACGTCAGCTGTTTATTAGAGCTGACACCCTCTGGCAATAACTGCAATCGGCTTTGCGGCCGATTGCGACTATTAGCCCTTTAAATGCTGCTGTCAATCCTGACAGGGGCATTTAAATCTCCCAAACGATGTTCGGGGGTCCCATACAGCCCCCCCGTGCTGAGATCAGAGGAGCCGTGCAGGTGTCATGGCAGCCGGGGGCCTTCTGAAAGGCCCCAGGGCTGCCTTAGGAGACTGCCTATCAAGCAATCCCTGTGGGGTGGCTTGATAGACTGCCTGTCAAATCGCAGTATGACATAATGCTATACCATTACGTCATACTGCAGGAGTGATCAAAGCATTGCATGTTGTAGTCCCCTAGGGGGGCTTAAAAGGAAAGTGAAAGTGAGATCAATAAAGTTTTATTAATTTAAAAAAAAAAGAAGAATAAAAGTTTAAATCACCCTCCTTTTCCCATATCGATAATTTAAAAATGTAAATCATAAAAGAAAAATACATATTTGGTATCGCCACGTTCATAAAAGTCCAATCTATCAAAGTAGTGCATTGTTTACCCCGCATGGTGAACGCTGTCCAAATAAAAAAGATAACGAACGTCATAAATGCACTTTTTCACTCACCCTCTCTCTCGGAAAAAACACAATAAAAAGCGATCAAAAAGTCGTATGTATTCCGAATTGAAACTAACGTGAACTACAGGACATCCTGCAAAAAATGAGCCCTCGCAGAACTACGTTGACGGAAAAATTAAAAGTTATTGCACGCAGAAGATGACCGCAGAAAATAACTTAAAAAAAATTAAATGTCTATGAAAAAAAAAGAAAAGTACAATAAAAAAATATATATACAAGTTTGGTATCGTGGTAATCGTACTGGCCCATACAATAACATTATCATGTCGTATTTGTTGCAGTTTGTGCGCCGTAGAAACAAGACGCACTGAAAGATGGTGGAATGTCAGTTTTTTTCATTTTACTCCACTTAGAATTTTTAAAACGTTTTTCAGTACATTATATGGTACACTAGCTGATATACCCGGCTTCGCCCGAGTTAATTTGGTACTGGTGTTTATCTGGTGTTCACACGGAAAATCTTATGAAGTCGTCGTTACTTTAGAGATACCGGGAAAAAAATATGTTCACCATTTTGCATGGTTCTTTGCGTTACCCAGGGAACACCACGTGGAGGCAACCATGCTACATATCCTTTATATAAAATGACATCAGGAAGTGAGAGAATTAGATTACGTACATAAAATTTGGACGCTAATTCTTTTGCGCTTAGAATTGAATAATCGAGTTGGGACCCATTAGCTTTTCATATTTATGACATAATCAATGCTCGTGCAAAATTTCCCGTTTCTGTGACATCAGGAAGTGAGAGAATTAGATTCCGTACGTAAAATTTGGACACTAATTCTTTTGCGCTTAGAATTGAATAATCGAGTTGGGACCCATTAGCTTTTCCTATTTATGACACAACCAATGCCCGTGCAAAATCTCTAGTTTCTATTACACCAAGAAGTGAGAGAATTAGATTCCGTACGTAAATTTGGACGCTAATTGCTTTGTGCTTAGAACTGAATAATCGAGTTGGGACCCATTAACTTTTCCTATTTATGACATAATCAATGCCCATGCAAAATTTCACGTTTCTATGACACGGGAAAGTGAGAGAATTAGATTCCGTACGTAAAATTTGGACGCTAATTATTTTGCGCTTAGAATTGAACAATCGAGTTGGGAGCCATTAACTTTTTCAATTTATGACATAATCAATGGCTGTGCAAAATTTCACGTTTCTAAGACACGGGTAAGTGAGAGAATTAGGTTCGGTACGTAAAATTTGGACGCTAATTCTTTTGCGCATAGAATTGAATAATCGAGTTGGGACCCATTAACTTTATCTATTTCTGACATAATCAAATCAATGCTCGTGCAAAATTTCAAATTTCTATGACATTGGGAAGTTGGAGAATAAGATTCCGTACGTATAATTTGGACGCTAATTCTTTTGCGCTAGAATTGAATAATCGAGTTGGGACCCATTAACGTTTCCTATTTATGACATAATCAATGCTCGTGCCAAATTTTAAGTTTTTATGAAATTGGGAAGTGAGAGACTTGGATTATGTACGTAAAAATTTGACGTTAATTCTTTTGCGCTAGAATTAAATAATCGAGTTGGGACCTCTTTACTTTTCCTATTTTGGACATAATCTATGCTCTTACCAAATTTCATGTTTCTACGACATCGGGAAGTTGGAGAATTAGTGGCGGGTCTGTGAGTGAGTCAGTGGGGGCTTTCGTCTTTATATATATATAGATTAAATAGCATCATTGAAAAATACAACTTGTCCCACAAAAAACAAGCCTTCATACAGCGAGTTATGATTTTTTCAAAGGAGGGAGGAAAAGACGAAAATGAAAAAAAAGAGGGGGCCGCATCATTAGGGGTTAATGACAACCCACGGAGGCTGTCAAGGCTCATTGGCAGTTGTAGTCTTGCAATGGCTGGAGAGCTATAGGTTGGAGACCATTAGTGGAGGCATACTGTCCTATGCCGGTTATGGGACTTTTTGACTCACCTAAAGATTTTAGATTCATTAGATTGTTTATGGCAAAATTGCTCATATCACTGGGGTACTGAGGGTTCTCGACTGCAATCAAAGCCTTCATCCTGTTGGGTACAGAAGACGAGTCAGCTTGCTGCATGCTATGCAAAAGTACATAGTTAGAATAAAAGGGAATTTTCTACTTACACGACCGCAAGAGATTCACAGCTTTCAATCTTTCCAAGGGATGCAAGGCATTTTGTATCAAATAGGGGGAGAAATAGTCCGAATCTTGGCATCCAGATGGAATAATCAATAGACATGAATGTGCTGACGGACTCAAATTTACAGAGGGCTTGTTGAAGGAAAAATGTGTTGGTTATAGTTTTGATGCCCGCCTGTAAAGTAAACCAAAGGACACAATACTATCAACCTTCAGGCATTACTCCATAGCGTTATACTTAATAGAATAACAAACAAGCACTAGAAGAATCTACAGTAAGAAGATACAGTATACCATCCAAAAATACATCAAAATCATCTCTCATTTACCTGTTCACATTGAGTATTGAATTCGTCCAGGAAATCTCCAAGATTAACATAATCTATTCTCTGCATAATTGTTTCCACCTTGTTGTTGTCTGACATGATAGCAGGATTGGCTATATGAGCAGCACACTGTTCAACAGTAAAGTAAGGGACGAGAGCCATCTAAATAGAAAAGGAAGTCAATAGTTACATTACTGTAAAAGCAACCCTGTACAGTGATCCCCCTAGACACAACGGCTTCAGGATACAGTATTTTCATCATAAAACGGTCTTTCACCGGTCACCGTAATGTGAAACGACATTCAACATACAATATCACTGACAGTCCAGATATACAGCATGTGTGATTGTCTGGAAAAGCCAGCCAGTCATCAGGGACATTTCACTGGTATGACCCCTGTATTACTGAGGTTCCTGCACTGACTGGTTGTAGTAGCGCCTCTTTACAGTACAGTGCGGTACTACATGTCCTGGACTGCTCTCTACTTGTGCCAGGATAAGTGCCTCCTTTGGGTACCAGGTGAGACGGGTCCATGTTATATCTCTGGTACACTGTGTATATGCTGTACAGGAGCCTGAAGAGGCTTCTGTCCTCTATATAGAATATCATTTCCAGCCTCCAGAATCTCTCTTTGATATGTAAAGACTTGCTTTATCAGTCTTAGTTATCTGCGTTTTTCATCTTCATTTTGTATTACTTTCGGTTGATATTTTAGAGGCTTTAGAATCAATTACTAGTTTTTATAGAGTTATAGTATCAAGATGGAAATGTTTTCAATATACAATGGTGGTCCCAGAAACAATTACTATTATATGCTGAAGGACCGCTGTATATAGATAGATGGATAGATAGATATGAGATGGATAGATAGATAAATATGAGATGGATAGATAGATAGATAGATAGATAGATAGATAGATAGATAGATAGATATGAGATGGATACATAGATAGATAGATGGATAGATAGATATGAGATAGATAGATGGATAGATAGATATGAGATGGATAGATATGAGATGGATAGATAGATATGAGATGGATAGATAGATAGATAGATAGATATGAAATGGATAGATAGATTGATATGAGATAGATAGATAGATATGAGATGGATAGATAGATATGAGATGGATAGATAGATATGAGATGGATAGATAGATAGATAGATAGATAGAACGATGGATAGATAGATATGAGATGGATAGATAGATAGATAGATAGATATGAGATGGATAGATAGATAGATATGAGATGGATATGAGATGGATAGATAGATATGAGATGGATAGATAGATAGATAGATAGATAGATAGATAGATAGATAGATAGATAGATAGATAGATAGATAGATAGATAGATAGATATGAGATGCATAGATATATAGATATGAGATAGATATGAGATGGATAGATAGATAGATAGATAGATAGATAGATAGATAGATAGATAGATAGATAGATAGATAGATATGAGATGGATGGATAGATAGATAGATAGATAGATAGATAGATAGATATGAGATAGATATGAGATAGATAGATATGAGATATATAGATATCTTCTATATATTTAAATCTATAAATGTATCTATCTCATATACCTTAAAAGATACTTACAAGATCACTGCCTTTGTAAAACTCCTTCACTTGTGTAAGGCTGAGCAGTTCACCAAATGTCCCCCACAATGAATAATATGATTCACCCACGTTTCCTGAACTTGCAGGACATGGCAGTCCTAAAAAAATAATACAGACATATAATAAAATAAGTTTTAATAAATCCCCAAAGTGAACAGACATTGTGTAAACAGACAGGAGAATATTTTGCTTCGTACCACTGGCTGCACTTTTATCTCTGACGTTGGACTCTATTTTCTGTGTGATCGCCGTTTGCGCAAGCTCTGATAGGAGCTCGTAATACTTGCTACAGGCGTTTGAACTGCGTAAGGCAAGAGGAAAACAGGAAGGAAAAGTCATATATCAATTGCCAGGCAATCCCCAAATACCATTCTATATATACAACAATGCATTTGACCTATCGTTTTCCATAGGGTCTACATTTTTTTTGCCACAAACAGCTCCAACCTTGTCCATAGGCTATATCTAGTATTGCAGCTCATTCCCAATCACTTGACTAGGTCGCAATACCAGCCACAGCCCTTGAACAAGAGTGGCGCTATTTCTAAATGCATCTTTCAGGTCAAACCGGGCTTTGTCACAATGATAAGCACAATTATTTTCAAATCAAGTTACTCAAATAAGGCTGGTGACCATAATAGACTCAAGGACGCGTCGACACAAGCGGACCACGCTCGGAGGGCCATAGCAAAAAAGAACTGATTTTGATTTTGCGGGTTGAACTCTGTTCCTTTAATCTTGGCTCACCAACCCCTGTGCCTTAGTCCTGAGCGATGTGACATAAATTGCCTTATTGCCCTATTGTCCTTAATCGTTCTATGTTCTATATGTGTGTTTATATGAAAAACCTCAATAAAAACATATTAAACATAAATGCATCTTTCAGGTACATTTAAGGTCAACAAATACATATTGAGGTATATGCTAAAACAAATCACCTGGATATGAGACCAGCTGGCCTACAGGGAAGCTATAAGCCATAGAGATATTGTATATTCCAATTCATTGGTTACTGTTCTATCT